>NC_056729.1:1730405678-1730428178 GCF_019279795.1 Protopterus annectens | reverse complement strand
ATAGGTTCAGTGCTAACTTTACCCCTCTCTCACCCCATAAAGGGCCCATCTCTATACTGGAAGAATGCAAAGTTCCTGTAATCATGGCTGCACAGGTAAAAAACACACTCTCCAAAGCCAAGAACACAGCATCCTAGGGACCTGACAGCATCCCAGGCTGCATTCTACATGAACTACAGAACGAACTGGCACCTCACCTAAGTACCATGTTCAATCATAGCCTTACCTCAGGCTTTGTGCCCACTGAATGGTGCACAGCAACGGTTATCCCACCCCACAAAGGGGGAGCAACCACAGACCCCAGGAACTACCACCTCATTAGCCTGACGAGCCTGGTCTGCAAGGCTATGGAGCATATCATCATGGAACTTATAAACAATGACACTGGTAATTTCCAAACTCTGGACCCTACCCAGTTCGGGTTTGTAAAAGACAGATCATGTCTCCTAAACCTGATAGACTTCTTTGAAACGGTCACCAAAGCTGTAGATGAGGGTAAGGTGGTTCACACAGCCTATCTAGATCTCACCAAGGCTTTTGACACCATCCCTCACTCTGGAATTATAGATAAACTCACTAAACTAGGTATAAATCCCTATGTCACAAGATGGGTTGCCAACTGGCTCACTGACAGAACCCACAATGTGAAAGTAGCAGACTCTAAATCCAACTTCAGACCAGTGACAAGTAGATTACCACAGGGTTCAGTCCTAGTTCCTCTCCTGTTTGGTATCTACTTCTCTGAAGTACAGGCTAACACAGAAGGTTTTTAGCTAACAAAGTTCACAGATGACTGCAAACTAGGAGCCATAATCAAAACACCTAACAATGTGGACATCCTACAAAAGGGCCTCACTGAGATGCCTGGTGTCAAAGCCATGGCCTCAAGCTCAATGCCAAAAAGTGCATTGTCATCCTTTTTGGTAAAAACTCTGTACCCATGAAATACTACATAGGCGGTAGTCTACTTAACACCAAAAGTGTGATAAGAGACCTTGGGACACAAGTGAGCAGTAGTCTCTCCTTTGATAATCACATCACCACAGCAGTCAGGAAATCCTTCTACATGGCATACCTCATCAGAAAAGGTTTCTCATCCAGGATAAAAGCAGTCATTGCTTCCCTATACTCATCACTCATTAGACCCATTATAGAGTACAACACCCCTTTTGGTATGTACCTCACAAGACATCTACAACAACTGGAAAGGCTGCAGAAATACCTCACAAAGAGGATTACTGGCCTCAAACAGATGCCCTACACAGACTGTCTCAAAAAAACTCCAGCTTTACTCTGTCGCATATTGCCTACAAAGAGGCAATCTCTGCTTAACATATAAAGCTATGTCAAACCCAGAGCTGTTGGACATGCTCCATGTAAAGAAATCCCAATCCCTCTGAGCTACACGCTCTAGGGACCTAAACCTTGTCACCACAATAAACAGAACATGCTGGAGGGATAGATTCCTGTCCCAGAGACTTACCATACTCTGGAACAAACTATCTATCTGTATCAAACAAAGCTCCTCATTAGCATTCTTCAAGAAAAATCTTGATGATTGGATGGGCGATAGGAAATTCGCCCCAGGGATCACTTCTGTGGCTCTGCTTGACAGGGGCACAAGAAAATAATTTTCTTGGGTGGCAAAAGCCAGGGTACCATTTGGCTAGGCTTATATAGGCCCTACAGCCAATAGCCAAGTACTTACCTATGAACCTATGAGCCTATATAATATTAATGCATCCATGTGTGCAAAAGCACGCATGTCCACTCCAGCGCACACACACACACATACATACACAGACACACACACACACACACACACACACACACACACACACACACACACACACACACACACACTCAGACACACACATCAATTTTTGCACATACCCATACAGCATACCTGCTTGAGGTTCACATTCAATTAAACTACTAATTAAAAACTATTTTTTGTGCTGCTTAACCAATTGGGTATCCTCCGGAAAGGCTGCATTACTATTACCTGACAACAGATGCATGAAGAACCAACTTGTTAAATGCCATTTCCCAAAGTTCAATTACCCGATCCCAGATTTCCATAGAAAATTACTACTAGAGTGTTTTTTTCAGTGTCGATCTGTAGTGATTCCTTATTTTGTACTATTTTTCAGTTTTCAACTTTATTTTACCAAGGATTACATATATACAAGTTCTGGAGGGGTGCAGGGGATTTGTCCCTTGAGAACATGCTTAAAGTAATATTTTTTCTGAGGTTATTTTGGTGGAGGAGTTGCCATTTGATGACTCAGACGTAAGCCTTCTTAATTAGTAGATGGATGGTAAAACGTATGATCTTAAGAGAGGTTTATGTGAAATTGTCATCTCTTACCACGGCTGGGAGAACTTTATAACCCCAGCCTTAACTGGAGATAAATGGATTGGCTCCTGCTCAGAAATGGAATTGATAGTTAGTGCATTTTTGTTTTGCAATGAAACCGTAAGGGAGCAATCTGGTTGCAGTCATAAGAAAAATGTGAATAACTGAAATTTGTTTGGCACTACTAAATAAAGTTTTGAAATGGATGTTAAGTGTGAACAGATTCTGAGATTCTCAGTGGACTGACTTAGACTAGTGTATTTACTGTGAGTATTCTATGGCATTTGGTGACTTCAGGTGTGTAAACTCTTAAGTTATTGACATTGTGCCACTATCAGTATTCATGTTTTGCAACTGATGCAGCCTCCTGTTGACTCCTATGGGTTCTCAAATGGATTTTATGTGAGCTTAATTGGCTCACTGACAGAACACATACTGTCAAAGATGGTGATTCCACCTTGAGCAGTAGCTCAGCCCTTTACTGTTTGGAATCTATTTCTCAGAAGTCCAGGGTAATGAAGATGGCCTTTGTTTACCATGTTTGCTAATGATTGTAAATTGGGTTCAATCACTGAGCCCACCAGTGATGTTAACATATTACAGGAGGGGCTAACACAGACAAATGACTGGTGCCAAAGACACAGTCTAAAACTAAACACAAAAAAGTGCATTATTATCCCCTTTGGCAAAGCAGAATTCCCTGCTAATTACAATATTGACAGGACCCCCCCCCCTAAATTCAAAGTGGTGTGAAATCTGGAAACAGAGGTAGATAGCAATCTAAACTTTGACCACTAAGTTTCCACAGTGGTAAGGAAAGCCTTCTATGTTGCGCATCCCATAGGTAAGGGCGTCGCACCCAGGTGTAAGGATATTATAACTCCACTGTGCTCAACCCTCATCAGACTATTAAGTACAATGCTCTCTTCTGCATGTACCTCACCAGACACCTGCAACAGCTGGAGAGACCACAGTGGTTTCTCATCAAGAAAATATAAGGCTTCCAGAGCATGACTTATGTGGATAGACTGAAAGCCCTGTCACTGTACTCTGTATCATATAGGCTGCTGAGAGATGATTTGTGTCTGGCTTACAAGACAGTCTCTGACCTTGCCCCGATAGAAATGCTGCATATCCGCAAGTCAAATGGCATAAGAGTCACTCGCTCCTGAGATCTTAAGCTAGCATGTGACAGTAACTTTTTTTCTAAAGTTTAGGCAAACAGTCTACTTTTGCTGTGCTGATGAACTCATAGGAAGACTGAAACATGCATGTCCACAGTGAGTGGAGTTTGGCTTTATTGGCCTAAATTTGTCCATTAACAGATTTAAAAAAAAAAAAGTCAAGGGCATTCAAACCTGCCATGCAGCTGAAACACCTGATGTCCATGAGGGGTCATTTGCATATATCTTATTATACTCTTTAACAAAAGGTTTTAAGGAATCACACAGAGAAAACTCTAGCTTGGATAAGATTTTCTTAAATTTTTTACTAATTGGTTTGGCTATGTGCCCTGTTTACTCTTTTATTCAGATCTCTTTTCGTGGAAACAGAATTTCATTTTTCTGAAACCAGAAATCAGTTTCCCTGGTCATGTTTATCTTAATCATAAGATTCCCCTTCAAGTCAAGAAGCCAGTCTTCATGATAGTTGGATTATCCACATATCTGACCCTTTTTCAAGTACTTGTGACCACAAACTCCTTTTCTTAGCTATCCCTCTCCCTGTATATTGCATTAACGGTATACCTGAAATCAAGTTCCTGAAGCTTCCAAGGCTTCCTATGTTCATCAGTTGTCAGATATGCATGTTTCTAATGTTCTCTTAAAGGTAGGTATAGATGTGCTGTTGAGCGCATGCTAGAATCCCAGGAACATGCTTATTGTATAGTATTTGCAAAGATGCTCCGCAGCTGTGATTTTTTTTGGTGCTCCTTATGACCAGCAAAAGTGACTTTCAGTAAGAGTTTAGAGCCAGTTTCCTTTTTGACCAGAATGCATCTTTGCTACAATGCTGAAGTAAAATAAGGATGATGTCATTGTGTCTATTTATTTGTTTATTTAGTTATGGATTTATTAAATTGGTGATGTGCCTTCATGAGGGGGTTTGCAAAGTTCCACAGAGCTTGTTGAAACCACATTTCAAATACTTGCCAGTATTTTATGTTTGTTTGTTTCCCTCTGCTGAGCAGTTAGATCATATTAGGCCAGAAAGACCTGAGGTGACATTTATTTGCATCTAAAAAAGCTGGTCACGTGGCCAACACCTTTACTACTTAATTGTTTCAAAGCATTCCACTGGCGTTATCTGTAAGTTATTGACATCAGCTTTCCCTGGAAGTGTGAACAAAGACAGAAAAATGTTTGATTAAAACAGATTCCCTGTTTAATCAGAATCCACAGTGAAACATGGTAATAAATGCAAGCTGTCACATGTCACTTCACAGAAGGCATTGTTCATGTAATCCACATGCCAGACTAAATGCTAGGGTTGTGCTAACCCATATTCATGCTGTGGTTTATACAACATTTTTTCCTTCATGTAAACAATGCTGTGGTAAAACTGCTGAACATGTTGGAACGGTGTTCCAGTGGGCAAAAGAAATCTTGCATCTGTAACTGAAGTTATGCTTATGTGGGCATTGACAAAAGGAATGCAAAACCTCAGTAGTTCAAACATTGTCTATAAATATACATGAATTAGACATAATAAAACACAGTATAGTTAGTTATAATGACTGAGGCCTTCTTCACAGGGTCTTGCTGTCTAGTTTACCAACTATAGATGTTGGAAATCAGAGACTATGTGACATTATAATGCATCCATTTTGGACTGTTTAAAAACACACAGTCAGACTTACCTTTGTCTCCAGACATCATCCCTCCCTCCTTCAAAATGCAGGAAATGATGGTTGTCTGGATTTAGTGAAGCCAGTGATAAAATATCTTCTGACTACAGAATGAATTAAAAAGTCTGTAGAATGGATCAAAACCTCTGGCTGAGTGCTGAGCCAGTGATCTTTAAATATAATCCCCACCCCGACTGGCTACATACTGTCCGCTATAATTTACTGTACTATGTGCAATACTAAATAACTTCCATTCCCTTCAAAAATCATGTATGTGTAAGCAAAACCTGTAAAACAATAATTGAACATACTGATTATTTGTCTGTGTATTGGACCTTTGCATATACCACTCAAAGCAAACATGTTTTTTTTTTTTTTTTTTTGGGAATAGAAGTCAGAATGTGCTTATCCTAAGAAACAAGCTCACTGCAAGGGCAGCAATTTGCCTTATACATGAAACAACCTCACTGAACAAATATGATCCACAAATTTGCCCTGCAGGCTCTTTCTGAGGCAGTTTTCTTGGCATGAAATGGCACATAGAACCCTGCTGATCTGGCATGGATAATGTATTTATTCTTTGTTGACTGGGCTGGTCCCACTAGGTTAGTAGCCTGTTTTCAAGGGAGACCTGGGGTGGTATCTTTTCTACTACTGGCAATTTGGCCAGGACTGTAGATAAGAGTGTGTGATATTCCTTTAAGAAGCATTCCAGTCAGTGGGCATGTGCATATAAGTACTGAGCATGTGCAAGCAAGACTGCCATTTTGAGTGATCAGCCAGAGTAATAGCATGTGTGCATGTAGCAGTCAGTCAATTTGTTTGTATGTAATAAGCTACAAGCCTCTTCATCTTATTCAGATGTACAAGATGAGCAACATGGTGTCAAAATGGGATCCAGAGTCACAGCCATGAGGCAAGCAGTTAGAAATGAAAGAATATACAGGAGTGGATCATCCCTACTGCTCAAACGACAGGCAAACAGTCAGAAAAGAATTCCAGGTACTATAAACTTGCTTAAATGATTTTTCTCACAACAAATATAAAAGGAAGCATTCAGAATGCTCAAAACAAATTTCTAATTAAACAAAATGTCCAGAACTGCAACATAGGATAAAACTATTTGAAATAATTATGAAAACATTTGAAACAATATCCAAATCTTATAAAATGTATAAAAAAGGGAAAACAGATGTATGTTTTCACAATGTGCTACTTTTTCACATTAACAAAAGCTATTCAAAATATCAGAAGTGTGCAAATTGTTGGCAAGTGGGTGTAGTATTACAGTGCAGTTATTTCACAAAGTACAGTCATTTCAAAGAATATTTCGCAAAGCACAGTCTTTCGAAGAGTTTATTGTGCATTTGAATATTATTACAAGTACCTGGTGTGTGTGCATATTCATACATAATTACAAGGGTCAAGACTGCATTGTGTTTTACCATAATCTGTGAGCATGGCAGAAGGATTTCGCAGACTTGCACCGCTTGTGTTTGATAATAATATTCCAGAAAATTGGAGAGTGTTTGAGCAGGAATACAATATTTTCATACAGGCTGCTTTTTCTGACAAAGACGCATGTACAAGGGCATTGAGTGTGATTAATTTAGCTGGTTTAGAAGCCATTGAAAGAGAATGTTCATTTGTGTATGCACTTGCTATGTTTGCAGGGAAGGGAGACGACCACCATATTGTGATGCAGGCTGAAATGTGGGAAGACCCTGAATGCTTAAAATGTAAATTTAGAGAAATGTGTAACCTCCAAATGAATATTACAAAGGAAAGACACTTATTTTACACAAGAGATAAAGAGCCTGGTGAAACTTTTTGAGCGTATATAACCAACTTGAAAAATAAGGCTAAAACGTGCAGATTTGGTGATTTGAGAGATCCTTTGATAAAAAACAGGTTTGTGTGTGGTATTAATAATGATACAGTGAGAAAGATTTTGCTTTGAGACAGTGATTTAATGTTAAATAAGGAAATTGAGATTTGTCAGATATATGAGATTAGAGAAAGACATACAAATATGCTTATAAACGAGAAAGCATGTTTTCCAGTACCTTCCAAAGCTAATGTTGATAGTATGCAGCACAAGGTTAAAAAGATACAGGACTAAGGGTGTGGCAACTTCAGCAAAACCCAGAGCATGCTCAGTAAAGCTGAAAGGGTTTATGGCTACCTCCACCTCTAATACCAGCCATAAACCAATGAAGTTAGCTGCAGTACCACATTTTATTGCCAACTGTCATAATTGTGGTGGAAACCATGAACACAAATGAGAAAAGTGCTTAGCTTTTGGTCAGCAGTGCCATTCTTGCAATAAGTGGAGTAATTTCAAAAGGTTTTGTAAATCAAATAAGGTACATTCTTTTATTAAAAGAGGGCATTCAAAGAGGAAATTGATCAATTAGAAAGCTGCAGCCCTACTTTTTATGTTGATGGTGTGTCTGTGCTTGGTGAAACAGTCAATGCAGTAGATTTTGTGGGCAAGGAATGAAATCTTTTGTACTATTCAGATTAATGGGAGTCCCATAGAGCTCAAAGTAGATATTGGTTCAAAGTGCAATGTTATCTCAGCTGAAACGTTTGCTAGAGTAAGATCTGCAGAACAATTTGATTTGACAAAGTGTGCAAAGCTTGTTGCTTATTGTGATGAAGAAATTCAAACCGAAGGATCAGTAGTGCTTTCATGTTACTCTGCTGGGAACAGCTATGATTTGCAGTTTTACATAGTCAAGAGACACACGCAGTTATTATTAGACCTCCGACATAGTTTGAAAATGGGACTGCTTTCATTTAACTAAGAGGTCCACCGTGTAAGCTTGAATAAGAACATCTCAAATTTCACCAAAACTATTTTTTTTTGAGTATGCTGATATTTTCACAGACAAACTAGGCAAACCAGTTGTGTACTCCATGATGTTGACCCAGAGGTCAGCCCAGTTATCAGACCAGCACGAAAAATCCCAATAGCTATGCAGAACAGAGTCAAAGCTGAGTTAGACAAAATTATGCAGCTAGGAGTAATTTATCCAGTAAAAGAACAACTGAATGGGTATCTTCCATGATAGTAGTGCATAAGAAAATCTCAGACAATATCAGAATATGTATTGATCCAACAGACTTGAACAAGCATTAAAAAGGCCTCATCATCCTACGTGCACAGTCAAGGAGGTTTCTGCCGTCATGCCAAATGCCACTGTTTTTTTTTTCTGTCTTAGATGCAAAGAGTTCATTTTGGCAAATTTTGCTTGATCAAAAATCTTCATTGCTAACCATATTTGGTACGCCATTCGGGAGGTACAAATTTCTGGGAATGCCATCTGAAATAAATTCTGCCAGTGAAGTCTTTCAGCATGTGATGGAACAATTTTTTTTTTCTGGCTATCCATGTGCTATAATAGTAGATGATATTCTAGTAGGAGGCGATGATGAAGTCGAACATGATAGAAATCTCAAGAAAGTTCTGTAAAGAGCACATAAAGTGAATCTTAAGATAAATCCCTCAGAAACGCAAATTCAGGCTATGAAAAGTTACTTATGTTGGTCATTTGTTCACCAGTTCAGGCTTACAACCAGATCCTTCCAAGCAAAGAGCAATTCTTGAGATGCCAGCTCCTGACAATGGCCAAGCCCTACAATGTTTTCTTGGCATGGTCAATTATTTAGGCCAGTTCATTCCAGAACCCCCTATGACTATGGAAGGCATGACTAAGTGTGGTAGTTGCAAGCAATGCCTCTGTGTTAGATGTTGATTGTATACACTTGAAGGGAAATACACATAATGTAAAGTCAAAAAGAGATAATTGCAACACTAAAGGTGTGATTTATATTTCTATTTGTCAGACCTGCGAAAATTATTATGTAGGGAAGACAGAAAGAAGATTGAGATCAAGAATTATGAGCATTTATATGCCATTTCTAAAGGGAATTTGAATAATCCCCTATATAAACACAGCCTAGTATGCCAGGGTTTTTCAAAAGTTAAATTTCGGATCTTAGTTTTAGTGCCACAGAGTCCCGGGGAGGGTGGTGGCATTTAAAAATAGAATTAAGAGAATTGTTCTGGATTATTAAGTTGAATGCAACAGTTGCCCCAGGTCTAAATGAAAGTATTTCATTGTTAGCTATATTAAAAAGTGAGCTCTAGAGAGTAATTGTTTTCGTAAGTTTTAATACTTAATATATTTAAACTTTGTGATAGAGTTTGCAGTTGATAATGAACTGTTTTTAAAGTAAAGAGTGGTATTGTTTTATGTTTCCTTAATGAGGGGTTTACAGACTTTTTAAGACAATGTTGCTTTAAGTTAATTGAATGGAATTTCAAGAGTTAATGACTTTGCACATATATTTGTTGGAATGAGGCTTTTATATTGTTCTGAAGAAATCCCAGCTTTGTTTCCAGGGTCAAAAGCGCTTAACATAATAAATAAAGACTATCTTTGTATTTTTTTGCATTCTGGTATTGAGCTTATAGTGTTTTTACCTTTGGCACCATTTTATTTTATTTATTTATTTATTATTTATTTATTGACATTTGTTGACCGGAAAGTCCACTGAATCAAAGATCCATTTTCAGTGGAGGCCCAGGGAGAAACGCTCCAAAAGATACAGTGTCTCTTTAAAACAAAGTTAGTAAAAAAATTAAAACAGTTATAAGATTTTTACATAGACAACAAAAGATTTGTCTGCCTGGGATGACATGGTTGACAGGCCTCGATGCTTTGCCACAGATGGCCTCCACTTGTCACCCCTGGGATTCAGGATTCTGGCCAAGGCTCTTGTCTCCTCCATTGTGCCTTTTTTTAGCTAATGTCCCACAGACAAATCTTCCAGCATAAAAGATCTGTCAAAAAGCAAATTGAAGGTCATGCTGCTTAATGCTAGGAGCCTTAACCTGAAAATGCACTCACTGGAGGCTCTCTTAGCACTGGAAGATGCTGATACCTGTGCAGTCACAGAAACTTGGTTCAAGGCTGTGGAGAGCATCCCTGCCTTACCAAGCTATACCTCATTCCACACATTCCAACCCCAAAAATGAGGTCAGGAAGACTAAGGGTGATGGAGTTTCTATTTTCATTAAAGACAAGCACACCTCCAGACTGGTTTGCCAGCATGATGCACTAGAACTTCTCCAGGTGCAATTGACAATTGGCAAGACACCCATCCAAATTATAGCCAGCTATAGGTCCCCCTCCATGACTCAGGACACATACTCCTACTACCTAGACCTACCTGACTCCATCAAGGTACCCCCTAACACTCTGATCCTTAGTGACTTCAACTACCCCACCATAAACTGGGTGAACTATTCCTGCTCTAATGCATTCACCCAATGATTCCTTGACTTCATCAGTTCTAACACACTAGACCAACTTGTCTCATCCCCCACAAGAGGGGAGAGAGAGCATTCTGGACTTGATTCTCACCAACATGGACGACCACTGCACCACCCCATAGTAAGTTCTTCCTTGCTGAGATCAGACCATCGGTCTGTCTCATTCAAAGTGTCTGTCCCATCCAACCCCTCCCCCCAGCCGTATCCAGGTTAAAAAAATTCTCAAAAAATGACTACAACCTTCTAAGGGAGGGTATCAGTAGCTTCACACCACCACCCACCTCAGAGGAAGCAGACAAATATGCTGAACAGTATGTCAGTGCAGTATACAAGCACCAGTACAACTGCATGGACTCAGCCATACCCAACAGAACTAAAACCTGCTCCTCAAGGAAACACAAACCTATCTGGTGGACATCCTGTATCAACAGGCTTTACAACAAAAGGAAAAAAAAACTGTTGTCCAAGGGTAAAAAGGCACAAATTTCCAATTGGAAAAACTCCCTCCTTAGTCTCACAAGCAAATTAGATTACTAGTAAAAACCTCCAAAGCTAATTATGAATCAAAACTAGCTTCCGAAACAGATGATAACCATAAAGCCTTTTTCAGTTATGTCAGAAACCTCCATGGCAAAGCCCAGGTTTATTCCAAATTAGTTCTTAACAGTACCACTTACACTGATGCTGCTGACTTAGCCAACCTGCCAGCCCTGCCCCCCCCAAAGGCCCATTCAACAACCCCGATACTTGCCCCGCACCCCACATCTCTGTAGATCCAGTGTTAATGGCCCTATCCAAGGCAAAGAATATAGCTTCCATGAGACCTGATAGCTTCCCAGGCTGCATTCTGCAACATCTCCAGCAAGAATTAGCCTCACCATTGAGCACCCAATTCAACCATAGCCTAAGTACAGGCTTCATTCCAGCAGAGTGGAGAACTGCCATTGTCATCCCTTTGCACAAAGGTGGTGCCACTACTGACCCTGGAAACTATTGCCCCATTAGTTTGACAAGTCTGATCTGTAAGCCCATGGAGCGTATTATTATGAACCTCATAAACAAGGACATAGGCAATCTCCAAGCCCTTGACGCCACCCAGTTTGGATTCATCAAGGGCAGATCTTGCCTATTGAAACTGACTTTTTTGAGACTGTCACCAAGGCACTGAATGAGAGAAAGTCAGTACATACAGCTTACCATGACTTGGCCAAAGTCTTTGACACAAACCCCCACTCAGGCATCACCAAAAAGGATCATAGGTTCATAGGTTGGTACTAGGCTATCGGCCCTAGGGCCTATACAAGCCTAGCGATAATAATTCCCTTGATATTTCTTCCCACAATATTTACTTCCCTGGACCCCTGTGTAGCAGGGCGACTGACGTAATCCCCAGGGAAGCTAACACAACTTGGTGTAAATCCCTTTCTCATCAGGTGGGTTGCCAACTGGCTCACCAATAGGATCCACAAGGTCAAAATAGGTGCCACCACCTCCAACAGCAGACCTGTCACTAGTGGTGTCCCCCAGGGATCTGTCCTGGGACCTGTATTGTTTGGCATCTACTTCTCAAAGGTCCAGGCAGAGACAAAAAGCCTGTGGCTGACCAAGTGTGTGAATGACTGTAAGTTGGGTGCTGTCATTGACTCCCCATATGATGGTAATATACTTCAAGGGGATCTCACAGCAACAAATGACTGATGCCAAAGTCATGGCCTTAAGTTAAATGCAAAAAAAAAAAGTATTATCATGCCATTCGGCAAAAATACGGCCCCTACTGATTACCACATCAATGGCAACCCCCTAACAACAAACCTGTGGTGAGAGACCTGGATACACAGGTTGACAACAATCTCACATTTGACCATCATGCAGCGGAAGTGGTCAGAAAAGCCTTTTTACTTGGTTCATCTCATAAGTAAAGGGTTTCCATCCAGAAAAAAGGAGGTTATTAGCTCTCTGTACTCCACCCTCATTAGGCTAATAATTGAGTACAATGCCCCGTTTGGTATGTACCTCTCCAAACACCTGCACCAACTGGAAAGGCCACAGAAATACTTCACAAAGAGAATCCATGACCTACAACATATGTCCTATGTGGACAGGCTCAAAACACTATCAACTCAAAAAAACTCTTCACTTCAACTTGAAAAACAAAGAACACACACTGGAGCCAGAATAAGTTGAATGCTTTACTCGTTATTGTACAGACTGCTCAGAGGTGATCTGTGTCTCACCTACAAGGCAATCTCAGACTAGAGATGCTCCATATCTGCAAGTCTAACTCCTCATGCATTACCAAATCAAAAGGCTTAAATCTAATATGTGACATTAACAAAACCTGCTTGAGAGACAGGTTTTTCTCCCAAAGGCTGCCCCATCTCTGGAATAGACTCCCCATACACGTCAAACAAAGTACGTCGCTGATGCTATTCAAGCGCAACCTTGATGCGTGCATGAGGTTGTCCCAGAGGTTCCATCTGTGTCCCTCATTGACGGGGTGACAGGTGCTGATTGAGGTTTCTTTTTTGGGGATAAACTCTTGGCTAGGTTTGTAAGGGCCCGAGGGCCATTAGCCTAGTAAACTCCTATGATCCTATGATCCTAAGAAGCATTCCATTCAGTGGGCACGTGCATATAATTACTGAGCATGTGCAAGCAAGAGTGCCATTTTGAGTGAGCAGGCAAAGTGATAGCATGCATGTGTGTAGTAGTTAGTCAGTTAGTTAGTTCATTTAAGTTTAATGTTCCTGCCATCAGTCCTGATGTTTGTATGTAATAACTGCTTAAATGAACACCCAAGCCTCTTTGTCTTATTGATATGTACAAGACAAGCAACAAGGGGATCAAGGAAATTTTTACAATTCTTTTCAGTAGGTGTTGTGAGATCTTTTACATTCACCTGAGCTACCACCAACTCAAGAAATAGGGCCTCAGTTTCATGTCTCATTTGAGGGACAGCATACTCAGGACTGCAGCACCCCCCCCCCCTTTACTAGCTTCTGCCACTGCACAGTAATGGCAGCATCCAAAATGAACATTAGCATATAGGCTGGCATTTCATCCAGAATTAGTATCTCTGCCTTGTGACCAGGTAATGCAGACAGGGGGTCTAGCTCCCTTTTGACATTTAAATGGATTAAATGGGTAATTAGAGAGTGAATAAATGAATTACAGATAAGCTCATTACCTGTACCAGTTCTTAATGGTGACTCCAACACTGGGACTTAACCTTATATAATAATTAAGTATATTTGTAGAACTTTTAAAGAAAACATGTCCTTACCAAATCACACAATATAAAGATTGCAGTTCCACCTTTGCTTGATGGACGTATACACAAGCAAGTGGAAGGACAAAACTGTTAAGAGTTTTCTGAGCCCCTGTGAAACAGCCCAAAAATCACTAATGAGTACTGAGCTAAAAAACAAATACATTCATGGTTGAAGAAACTGAACCAATTATTTATTTATGTATTTATTTATTTCAGTTGGTTTACATTTAATGAATTAGGACAACTATGAGTCTAGCTGCAACCCGTGAGGTATCCTATCCAACCTTGGTAATTGTCATAGAAATTCCATCACTTATCTATAAATAAACCACATACAATGCTGCCAGAGATACCAGTCCATCCAAACTAATTGCATATTGAACAAACCCAAATGGATTATGTGCAACCTCCTTTATTGCACATACAGTTCTGCGCATTATATACCATTGTATTTGCTTTTTGTTCTATGCTGTATCACAAACTAAATATGCTGCCCTAATAAAGGAGTTTAACACCTGCATTATTGATAAAACAGCAAACAGTCAGGCAAACTGTTTAACAAATGCATATGAAATGCATTGCCATTTGATATAATGCTCTCTAGTTCGTGTGAGGCATAATCACATCGATAAATAATTTTAACAGTGTTATATAGTCATTGCTAATTATGGGGATATGGTGATTGAGAAAAATTAATAGCAGGTAAAGAAATAGCTAAGCTCAGTTTCATAGTCAAAGAATAAAACAATGCCCAGGTGATGAGATGAAAAAGGAGGCTGATTGGCTACAGCGTCTGAGAAGATACACCCCCTGGTTTGGTAGAGAGGGAACAGTATTGAGCATAACTGACTCACATTTACAGTTACTTGGTGGTGTTTCTTGCAGTGGATTATCAACAGAATTCTAGTTTGTCAAGGCCACATTAGAGGCGTGTGCCAGTTATACCTGGTCACTACTGCTTTAAGACTAACCTAGTGCAAGTGGGTGAAACAGTGTACCAGATGGAAGACAATTCAGCAGTAAATAATTCAAAGTCTGGATACGTTCTTAATTAGTGTTAGTTCTCCAAATAACTAGAATATGAATTCTACATTGTTATAGTATTGTTTTCTTACTTCCCAGGAGCAATAATTTATAGTAGGTGCATTACCGTTACTATTACGTCATAAACTGCTGGCAACATAGAATCATTGGTATGATGAAAGGGGTCTATATTATAACACCGAACATTCAAAATGTCGAGTGTTCTAATATCGAACTCTAGCAATCAAAACACGAACATTCGGAACAGCGAATTTTTTCCTAGGGAAAAAATTTGCTGTTCCAAAACACATACACACAACACAAGCACACCAAACAAACAGCAATCCACACACACATACACCTAAACTCTAACACCTAACCTTACACTAAACTATACATACACCACTAACTATCCACTTACCTAAACCCAAACCCTAACCCTAAGGTCCGTCATTATCGCACAGTAACTTCACCCATCCCTAACCCTAACTCACCTAACCCGCCCTAACCACACATCCACGCAATCGCAGACTTACCTGACCCGCACCCTAACCCAAACTCACCTAACCCACACGTCCACACAATCGCACACTTACCTGACCCGCACCCTAACCCTAACTCACCTAACCTGCCCTAACCCAGACGTCCACACAATAGCATACTTACCTGAACCTGACCCATAACTTTTCACAAGAGTGCTGAAAATACCAAAGCAACAGAAATGGACAACCAAATTCTTTCCCTAGGAAAGAATTCGGTGTCCTGTTACTTCGATATTTTCAGCGTTCGCTGAAAATGGGTCGATATTAGAACACTCGACATTTCAAATGTTCGGTGTTCTAATATAGACCCGATGAAAGCATACGCAGGGAACTTAAGAAAATATATTTCCTGTACTTTATTTAAACATTAATAAAACTGAACTTGAGAAAATCTGGCGTACTTCACCTTTAGGAATACATTACTTAGTTAATGGCTGTTCTCAAGAATAAAAATCATTTCACAAAGACATGCAATTTGATTATAAGGTTACAAAAAGCATTAGTTTTGTTTCCTGTATTGCCTCCTGTCTGAATTTGTCTGCCAATAATAACCTCATTCTAATGACTAGCTGTCTGTACATGTTACTGGATTCCAGTTCTTCATATGGTTTTCATCTCAAATTTTATAGCGAAAATGAAAACAAGAGTTATAACTACGAACTTTGATTTGCCAGGCATCACTTGTTAACATTTAGTTCTACTGGTATGTCCATTTTGCAAGTAAACAGTCAAACTACAACCATATGTGCCTACATGTCATAAAGTATCAGGCATGGTTTGGAGCCGACAGGTACTCTGTATCATGCTATAACTGAGATTTCTGTGAATTTCCAAATCCACCTTCAAACAGTAGCTTTGCTTAGAGGCATACCTCTCAACTGTCCAGATTGTCACAGAATGTCCAGACTTTTGCCTCATAGTTTTGATCTGTTCCGCATAAAATTTGTGCTTTTCTGGCAAATCGTTGAGGTTTGAAGTCACTAAATAAAAACAAATAATGATGGACATTTGAGTTTCAGACTTCAAATCCTTCAGAAAATAAATAACAATGCAAAACCTGTTATTCTAGCAATTTTTTAAAGTTTATAAGAGTAATATTTAAGATCCCTATTTTGGGGCCTTTGCCCCCCCCCCCCCATTACTTTTGTCTTTGTCCAGATTTTTTACACTGAGAGGTAGAGAGGTATGCTTGGAGGAGATAAAAGGCATGTTTTGTGATATAGCACATTAGTAATACATGGAGTTCAAGATGATTTAATTTATTGTATTTCTTTAACTGGTAGGACTTACTACACTCAGAGATAACTTTTCTGGTGTCTTCACTGATCTGGTAAGTTATACAGTATATAAATTAAACAAATGGAGACTGAGTTGATACTCAAACTGATGACGACATGAATTTCTCTGAGGCACTGTCGGACACCCAAACTGTGGCTGAAATTATTCCCTTGTGATGTGAGTACTATCCCAGCAGACAAACATATATACATAAATCAATGAAAACAAAACAAACACATAAATAAAAGTGTGTTATGGGTCGTGTATAATCGTAATCTTTTGTGGTATATGATCAAATTATTAATTATTAAACTAGTTATTATGTCATTAGCATATTTACAAATCAAATATCTCACTACTGTTACACTAAAATGCAATAAAAAATCAGTTTTAAATAGAAGGCAAATGATGTCCGCTAAGTCTGTACAATGTTGCTTTTCTCCTCAGGCCTTCACTGAAAAAGGGCACTGCTCATAGGTTCGTAGGTTCATAGGTAGGTACTAGGCTATCTGCCTGAGGGCATTTATAAGCCTAGCCAGAGTGTGTCAGCTCTCACCGCCCCATTGATTAATTAACTGAGCCTCTGTCAAGAGCCATTGAAGTGATCCCAGGGGGTGTATTTTCTGTTACCCATCCACTCGTCAAGGTTTCTCTTGAAGAGTGTTAGGGAGGGGCTCTGCCTAATGTAGTTAGGAATTTTGTTCCAAAGCATGGGGAGTCTCTGTGACAGGAATCTATCCCTACAGCATGTTCTATTTATTGTTGTGGCGAGGTTTAGCTCACTAGAGCGAGTGGCTCGCAGTGACTTGGATTTCTTTAGGTGGAGCATGTCCATCAATTCTGAGTTGGATATGGCTTTGTAAGTCAGGCAAAGATCACCTCTGAGTAAGCAATATGCGACTGAGTACAGCTGGAGTTTTTCCAATCGGGCTGCATAGGACATATGTTTGAGGCCAGTAATCCTCTTGGTGAGGTACTTTTATGGTCTTTCCAGCTGTTGGAAGTGTCTTGTGAGGTACATCCCAAATGGGGCATTGTACTCTATGATGGGTCTGATGAGTGACAAGTAAAGGGGCACTATAACCTCTTTATTTCTAGATGTGAACCCTTTAGTAATTTGGGCTACATAGAAGGATTTCCTAGCTACTTTGGCAATATAATTGTCAAAGGAGAGATTACTGTCTACCTGGGTCCCCAGATCTCTTATTACCTCTTCTGTATTAAGGGGGCTGCTACCTATATGGTAATTCATGGGTGTTTCGTTTTTCCCAAATGGGATGACTATGCATTTTTTGGCATTTAGCTTGAGACCATGACTTTGACACCAGGTGTCCGTCTCAGTGAGGCACTTTTGGAGAATGTCCGTGTCAGCTGGAGAGTCAATTATGACTCCCAGTTTGCAGTCATCGACAAACTTGGTTAGCCATAGTCCTCCTGTGTTTGCCTGTACTTCTGAGAAGTATATGACGAACAGTAGTCCCAGGACCGAGCCTTGTGGGACACCACTTGTGACTGGTTTAGAGTCGGACCTGGAGCCCGCTATTCTTACCGTGTGAGTTCTGTCTGTAAGCCAGTTGGCAACCCATCTTGTGACATAGGGGTTTATGTTCAGGCTGATGAGTTTTTCTATAATTCCAGAGTGGGGAATGGTGTCAAATGCCTTGGCGAGGTTAAGGTAGGCTGTGTGAACTACCTTTCCCTCATCTATGGCCTTGGTGACTGTCTCAAATAAGTCAACCAGGTTTAGTAGTCATGATTTGCCCTGAACAAAGCCGAACTGGGTCGGGTCAAGTGTTTGGAGGTTCCCAATGTCTCTGTTAATGAATTCCATGATGATGCACTCCGTAACCTTGCAGACCAGGCTAGTCAGGCTTATGGGGCAATCGTTACCAGGGTCAGTTGTGGCCCCTCCTTTGTGGAGTGGAATAACTATTGCTGTGCACCATTCTATGGGCACATAGCCTGTGGAGAGGCTGAGGTTGAACAGTGTGTTTAGGTGGGAGGTTAGTTCGTTCTGTAGTTCATGCAAGACGCAGCCTGGGACACCATCTGGTCCCATTGACACTGTGCTTTTGGGTTTTGAAAGGGCTGTTTTCACCTATGCGTCTGTGATTTCTGGGACACTACACTTTTCCAGTATTGTTGTGGGCCCTTTTGGGGGTGGGGGGGTGAAATTTGCACTGAATCTATCTGCCAGAATGTTGTCAATATCAGTGGGTTCAGTATATTTTGTGCTATTTTGCACTAACTCAGAGCATATCTGCGAGTTGCCACTTAGATTCTTGACATAGCTAAAGAAGGCTTTGTGGTTATCTTTCGAATCCTTAGCTATTTTTCTTTCGAAGTTAGCCTTGGAGGATTTTATGAGGGGCCTTAGTTTCTTACTGATACTAATCAGGGATGTCTTTCCTTCTTGGGATTTGCTTTCTTTCTGAACTAGTTTCCTCCTTCTATTGTATAGCCTGTTTATGGCAGGGGTCCACCAAACTGGTTTCCTTCTCTTAAGGGAGTGAGTCTTGGTTTTGCGAGGGATGGCACAATCCATGCATCCTTGTAGATGTGTGCATTTGTAAAGGTTCCTGCATCTTGGACACTGTTATCCTTTAGCGTGGGGGCTGTAAAACTTACCATCTCTGTCTTAAGTAAGGTGAAGTTTGCTATAGAAAAGTTTTTCACCGTGGTTTCCTTGGTTGGAGGTGGTGGTGTGGTGTGGACATCCAGAGTGATTAGTTTATGGTCTGATCTAACCAGTGATGGGTTGACCCCCAGTGTGGAAGACCTGTCGCCCATGTTGGTGATGACCAGGTCCAATATGTTTTCATCTCTGGTAGGGAAGTTTACCAGCTGATCCAGGGCATTTCAGTTGATAAATTCCAGGAAGCACTGAACCTGGGAGTTTGTACTTGAGCAGTTTTCCCAGTTAACGGTAGGGTAATTGAAATCGCCCAGTATCAGGGTGTTCGGTAGGACCTTTATGTTTTCCAGTGTCTCCAGAAAGGCAGAATGGTGGTCCTGGGTCATGGAGGGTGATCAGTAGCAGGCCATAATTTGCATTGCAGATTTGCCTGATGTTAGTTGCACATGGATGATCTCGGAGGTATCATGCTGCTCCACTAACCTGGAGGTGTAGGTATCCTTGATGAATATGGATACACCCCCTCCTTTTGTGTTTTTGTCCATGTTCTGTGGCCGAAACATGTGGTATGAGTTGTAGCCCGGTAGTGCTGGGGTGCTCTGTGGAGCCTTGAACCAGGTTTCAGTTACTGCACAGATGTCGACGTTCTCCATACTGAGGAGTGCTTCGAGCATGTGCATTTTGAGATTTAAACTCCTGGCGCTGAGTAGCATAACCCTCATTTTTTTTTATTTGTGCTGTTTACAGAGGTGGGTCTAACATTTGAGCCTTGCCTAAAAAAAGCACTATGGGGGCAGCAAGAGCCTTGGCCAGTATTCGAAAGCCTAGGGGTGACAGGTGCAAGCAGTCTCTTGCTAAGCAACGAGGCTTGTTGTGCATGTCGTTCCAGGTTGACAGACACTGGATCCCCTTTGAATGACACCAGAAGCTTAGCCAGTTGTTGAAATTAATAATTTTTTCTTTATACCATGGTATCATTCTTGGGGAGGGCAGGATGCTCTGGGTCAGGGTCATACTGGCCTGGGCTACATGATCAGAGAGCTCTTCCATGTCTCTTTTCATGTAGCCCAGGGAGGTATGGCTCAGGTCATTCACACCAACATGAACAATGACTGCCTGTTCCAGTCTTGGGTGGAGAGAGCTTAGCCTCCAGTTTAGCTATATAATTGCATCTCTCGCATATGTTAATGTTTGTGGTAGGAGAAGAGGGTTGTCTGTGTACATGAGGCAGTTTTTACATTGCCTCAGGATACCCAGGTTCACCAGCTTGTCTGGAGAGTATACCTGAAATTGCCCTTTGGTCATGCCTGAATAGTAGGGTGAGCTGCTTAGTCGCTTGGTTGGTGAGGGGTGAATAATGAGCCTTGCCCTGCTGGGCAATCAAGTGTCGGGGTATATTAGTGCTTGCTATTAGGTCTGAGCAAGTGCTGCACTGTAGGATGCTTTTTAAGTGCTTAGGTTGACAGTTAGACTACTTTCAAGGGAAAAACTGAAGAGGAGACTTGGTGGAGACGGGATAAATTTATCCCTAACTAACCGGCGCTGCCTGGACATGCAAAACCGTGCAAAGGCAGTTTTTACAGCAGGGAAATGAACAAGATAGAAATTAGCCCAAAATGGCCTATAAACTACTAACTTCTGGGCTGGAACCACTCCTCCAGGGACAGATGGCTGGTCAAAGCTCCCTCTCTCACAGGTGAACAGAGAAACCTCCTTCTATCCACGTAAGGGGTGGGCAACTCAGAAAATTATAACACAGCCCTGAATTCAGCACTAGCCTGAAAACTGGACTATACTAGCTTAGAAAGGTGGGAAACAAGGACAAATTTATTTTTGAAAAGATAAGGCAAAAACAGTAAAAAATACACTTAAAACAGCTTAGATGACTACAAGCAATCAGAAAAGGTTTTTAAACAAATTACCCAATTAACCAGTAAAAAATCTCAAAACTGAGACCTGTTCCTGCAGTCTTCAATCAGACAAGTTCTAACTGCACACTCCTGCCACTGGGGTGCAGGGGAACCTTCTCCAAAAAAGAAAGCCTGGATTAGTGCTCAAGTTATACAAACAAAGCAGGCCTGGACCTAGTCTATGCTACAGCAAACAAGGCGCACCAATTTCAGAAAGAAACAGTTCAAATATACAGGCACTATAAGCCTTTAACCAGAAATTCCCAGCTCAGAAGGACTTGACTTTGCCAGTAAACACATGCCAATAAATAAATAAATATGTGAGACATCCACGTGAATACAAATAGTTGCCATTCAGCCTAAAGATGGAGAAAAGTTCCAGCTAAAAGACTTGAAAAAACAAAAATTAAACCAAAACAGAAATAGCTTGCCAACAACTTTTAAAAGGAAGACAATAACTCTGCTAAAAAGCAACAGAACCACCACTATTACAAATTATATACTTTAGAGAAAAACTAAAGTGTCCAATGGTTTGCAAAGTTCTGAAAACACATTAGACAAAAAAGAAACAAAGAATTTAAGCATGGAAGAGAACTGATTTAAGCAAGATAAATGTATTTGTCAGCTTTGTACAAGATTTCAGGCTAAATCTATGCTTTGCAAGAAACATATGTTATGAAAAGGTACAACAAAAAGAGTTATTCTGTAATAAATTTTAGAAACAATTATTCTGAAAAAAAATGGTTCTGTGGTTAAAGCTTTGACTATTTCCCAGGGGCCAACTAATGACCCAAACACTGGAGGTGCTTTTAAGGGAAAGGAAGGTAAAGTGGAGTATCTGGCACTGACTTGCCCATGGGGGGGGGCTTTAGCTTCTACCAATTGAAACACGTACTGGAGAAAGACCTACTGTAGAAGGGACATACAGCTTATATCACATGAGTCAGAGAAGGTGTTGTCTGTTATCACATCTGCAAGTACCTGTCGTGCATAGGATGGGGTCAGGGCAAAGCAGATATCCCTGATGGCTGCCTGGTTGATTCCTTTGAACAGCTCATAGCAATGGGAATTAATGGGTCTATCAAAAAACAGAAGTGCTGACAGCCAGCAAACACAGCATGAAAAATAATACACAAAAAGGAATAGACAAATGAATTGGTAAATCTACCACTATATATTTTAAATAACTTGTACAAAACTAAACTGAAACTAATAATAAACTTATATTAAATCCCAAAAAAACAAATCTCCTACTCTTCTGCCCCACTAGGACTCTCCCCTCCTCAACCT
>NC_056729.1:1730375678-1730400678 GCF_019279795.1 Protopterus annectens | reverse complement strand
CCTCCTAGTGCAGGAATGGTTACGGACAAGAATGGTATAGTAGAGGGTGGGAGGTAATGCAGCAAATAATAGCAGCAATTCAGAGATGAACATGTTAAATAACCTTATTAGCATTATCTGCTCCCTACACAATGCCTGTTTTAGCATGATATAAAGCATGGTAGTCATACTGTGTAAGACTACATTACAACAAGCAACTTAGGAATAGGAATTCTATGGATAACAGTTTGTACTGACATATAAGTATACTGACAACAGACAAGACAAACTGTACCTCAAGAATGGGGATGCACACATTGTGCACACAAGCAACGAGGAAAGATACTGATATATGAAATGGGTGAGCTAACATATTAACTTGTCAAGCCCTTGGGCTAAGTTTTTTTTCCTGCAGTGGAGTAGCTCATCCTCACAGGGAACACAGGGCAAGGACATGACAGGTTACTGTGCTGTTGTGGGAGGAACTGACCCTGATAAGGAACAATGCACAACTGTGGGAAGAGCTGACCCTGATAAAGAATAGTGCACTGCTGTGGGTGGAGCTGACCTTGATAAGGAATAGTGCACTATTGTGGAAGAAGCTGACCCTGATAAGGAGCAGTTGGGAAAGGTGCCCCTGATGAGGAACAGTACAGTGCTGTGGTAGGAGCTGACCTTGATAATGAATAGTGCACTGTTGTGGGAGAAGTTGACCCTGATAAGGAACAGTTGGGAAAGGTGCCCCTGATTAGGAACAGTGCAGTGCTGTGGTACAATCTGACTCTGATAAGGAAGAGTGCACTGCTGTAGGAGGAGCTGACCCTGATAAGGAACAGTTGGCAGTTGTGGGAAGAGCTGACCCTGATAAGGAACAGTGCACTACTGTGGGAGGAGATGACTCTGATAAGGAACAGTGCACTGGGCTGTGGGAGGAGCTGACTATAATAAGGAACAGTGCACTGCTGTGGGAGGAGCTGACTCTGATAAGCAACAGTGCACTGCTGTGGTAGGAGCTGACTGATAAGGAACAGTGCACTGCTGTGGGAGGAGCTGACTCTGATAAGAAACAGTGCACTGCTGTGGGAGGAGCTGACTCTGATAAGCAACAGTGCACTGCTGTGGGAGGAGCTGACCCTAATAAAGAACAGTGCATTCATTGCTAGCGTAGCAGCTGATGCTGATAAGGAGCAGTGCACTGCTGTGGGAGGAGCTGACATTGATAAGGAGCAATGCACTGCTGTGGGAGGAGCTGACCCTGAAAAGGAATAGTACACTTGTGAGGAGCTGATCATGATAAGCAACAGTTGGCAGCTGTCGGAAGAGCTGATCCTGATAAGGAGCAGTGCACTGCTGTGGGAGGAGCTGACCCTGAAAAGGAACAGTGCACTACTGTGGGAGGAACTGACCCTGATAATAAACAGTGCACATTTGTGGGAAGAGCTGACTCTATTAAGGAGCAGTGCACAAGTGCATAACAGGTTAATGTCCTTCTGTGGGGGTGCACACTGTAGAATATGCATACATTCTGCAAGACAGGCTGCAAAGGAAAGGAGGCCTCCTTTCCAGCCAGTCACATCACTTGCCATCTCTGTTCTGTTGTAAAACATTGCTCAGTGGTAACATGTCCATTGCTGCTTTCAGTATGGCACAGATTGTGAATGGAGACAGCACATTAAATCACAGGGATGTGGTCACAAATGGAGACAGGGTGACAGTGTTGAAATACAAGGTTCTGCCAAGGACAGTCATGCATGCACACACATATACTTGTCCACATCTGTAGCCCACAGCTCTACATGCCTAAAGGAGATAAGGCTTTCCAGGACTAGGTACAGCATGGAATGATGATGGACATCAATGCTGTGAGTAGCCATAATAGGACAGTAGGACAGGCATCAATGCTGTGAGTAGCCATAATAGGATGGACAGTGGTACAGATATATCACTGTATCAGTGATATGACAGTGTTTGCCAACACCAAGGCACAGCACATTACCAGGGTCCTCCACAAGAAGCATCTCACAGAGATGGAAGAGCTCCTGAATACCCTCTCTGGGGGAGATGAGAGTACCCTCATTCCTGACATTGGATTGGATGTGGAGGTTTGCCTGATAATTATTGATTCAGTAAGATGGGGTGCACTAGGTTATGCTTTGCATGTTTCCTTAGGGCTGTATAGTGGCTCACACATGTGAATGGGTTACTCAGCAGAACAAATAGGCATATCTGTTTTCCAAGTATGTCTAGTCTGCAACTGCGACATCATGTACCACAAGGTATGTATATGCCCATATGCTATTCACATAATTTCCATACACCAGTCTGTGTACCATTCATTGGGGTGGGGGAGTGACTCATCTTTTCCAACAGTGTCACAGATATATGTTATCTTTGTGCTTTCATAGTGGGGGAGGCTCCAATATGGCAGATTGACACATGCCAATGATAGTGGGTCTTCTGTGACTGAAATTAATGGCACCATGTATGTGGCAAACTGTGATGACAACGTAGCATTGTAGGTCATGTGTGATAAACAATGAGGCTATCATACAAGTTCAACACCCTGATGACAAAATGGCACTGTGGGTCACCTGTGACTGACCATGATGACACCATGTAAATAGAACACTCTGATGACAAAATGGTACTGCGGGTCACCTCTGACTGACAATGAGGCTAATTTGTACATGGAACACTCTGATAAGAATGTCACCATGGGTCACATCTGACTGACAATGATGGCACCATGCACATGAAACAATTTGATGATACATTGGTACTTTTAGCAACATGGACACTGGAGGGCATGCATGCATTTGTCCACATATGTGATGATGCTGAAGTGCTGAAGTGGGCAGGATGAACCTTTACATGACCTGTATTTAGTGCTGGATGTTTTGCCCACATTAGCCTCACCTAAGCTGTATAGGAATCACTGCCAGAGATGGCATCTAAGAGCTACGTGACCTCTGGGTTGCGCACACTCACCATAGGAGAGAGGCATGTAGAAGGCCATCATTGCCATGATTCAAGGTCATTTCTTGACCTGGATGTCACATTGGGCTTTAATCAGTGGATGTGCAAGAGTCACTGATCCAGGCACAGACAGCTGCTGTACAGTCCTGTTGCAAATGGCTTTTTGCCAGGAAAGTATGAAAAACAGTCCGTCAGACTACTGTTTTTTTTTTAATTTTCTTCAGTTCAAACAACTACTTCAAGCTCCAACCAACAGATAACAGGCTATGTATACAAGAGAGTTTAGGGTACAATATCACCAGTCATGGTTTTACAGCAGAAGTGTTAAACGGTGCAATTGGCAGATGCCAATTGCTCAGTAGTGCAATGCCAGCATGCATACAAATGAATTTCAGTATTGGATTACTTACTTCAGTGCTTGCTTCAGTCCTTAATGACTGTTAGATGTTGTAGCAAGCAGTTTGCTACAGTTTTTCAAAAGTAAAAATGTAGTTTATTTTAGTTCTGTAGTAGAGGACTGTTTTTTATTCCTCAACTTCAGGGGAGTAGGTATCTGACCAAAAAACAGGTCTGGTCCTTTTTTGTAAGTGCAAAGCACCAAATTGGTTAACAGAAGACATAATATTTTTGCACCTCAACAATCAGTTCAGGGAAGCTAATGCTGGAAATTGCACTGATGCTAAATGAGCCTGCTACAACTCTGCCTTCCAATTAGACCTGTTTATCTTTTGGGATAGATTTAAGTTCCCTATTGCGGGTGTTTGTATAGACACGGGTTTTGTGAAGAAATAGTAAGTCAGACAGAATTAGGTCATTAGTGGCTCTAAAACCTATAGTCAACTTGGAGCAGATGGTAGATTACTGAGTATAATGAGATGGTAGATTACTGAGTATAAGGAGATGGTAGATTACTGAGTATAAGGAGATAGTAGATTACTGACTATAAAGAGATGCTAGATTACTGAGTATAAGGAGATGGTAGATTACTGAGTATAAGGAGATAGCAGATTACTGACTATAAAGAGATGCTAGATTACTGAGTATAAGGAGATGGTAGATAGTAGATTACTGAGTATAAGGAGAGGGTAGATTGTGGAGTACAATGAGAAGTAGATTCCTGAGTAAAAGGAGATGGTAGATTCCTGAATATAAAGAGATGATATAAGGAGATGGTAGATTACTGAGTATAAGGAGATAGTAGATTACTGACTATAAAGAGATGCTAGATTACTGAGTATAAGGAGATGGTAGATTACTGAGTTTAAGGAGATGGTAGATTACTGAGTATAAGGAGATGGTAGACTATTGAGTATAAGGAGATGGCAGATTACTGAGTTTAAGGAGATGGTAGATTACTGAGTATAAAGAGATGGTAGACTACTGAGTATAGGGAGATGGCATATTACTGAGTTTAAGGAGATGGTAGATTACTGAGTATAAGGAGATGCTAGATTACTGAGTATAAGGAGATGGTAGATTACTGAGTTTAAGGAGATGGCAGATTACTGAGTATAAAGAGATAGTAGATTACTGAGTATAAGGAGATGGTAGATTGCGGAGTACAATGAGAAGGTAGATTCCTGAATAAAAGGAGATGGTATATTACTAAGTATAAGGAGATTTGTGCTAATCTTTTAGAATATTTGAAGAATTTATGACCATTAATTTTCTTAGTTGGAAATCTTTGTAGCCTTTCCAGCTGAGTGATATGCCTGCTTGCATTTTACATATCAAAGGGGGCACATTATTCAATGATGGGCTGATAGGGGAGGAATACTGGTGTAGAATAACTTTGCTGGTTTGGGAGATATTGGCTTGGTGATTAAAAGGACCAACTAGAAGGATTTCCTGACTATGGTGGAAACGAGATAATTGATTGAGACAGAGTGGTGCTGGTATGCCCATGGAGAGATTGTGTCTGTGTGTGTCTGTGTGTCTGTGTGTCTGTGTGTGTGTGCATGTGTGCATGTGTGCATGTGTGCGTGTGTGTGTGTGTGTGTGTGTGTGTGTGTGTGTGTGTGTGTGTGTGTGTGTGTGTGTGTGTGTGTGTGTGTGTGCATGTACATGCCTCAATAGTCAAAGTAGGGGGATAGGTATGGAACTGAGATCTGGATATGTGTGTGTGCATACAAGTATATGGCTGAGTGTTTCCTTGCGTAATATTGACTGGGGGATGGGGCTTGATATCTGAAGAATGGATGTAGGTGGTTGTGAATATTTTGGAGTGTGTGTATGTATGTGTATGTCTACATGTGTTTATGCACGCGCGTGTGTGTGTGTGTACATCTGTGTATGTGTGTGTGTGTGTGTGTGTGTGTGTGTGTGTGTGTATGCTTGTGAACGTTTATGGCTGTTTAAATGTGCACATATTGGCATTGGGTGGGCTGTGAGGGAGCACACTAATGCAGTCAGGTCTATCAGCGCTAATGGGCTGTAAGGGAGCACACTAATGCAGTCAGGTCTATCGGTGATAATGGGCTGTAAGGGAGCACACTAATGCAGTCAGGTCTATCAGTGCTAACAGGCTGTAAGGGAGAACATTAATGCAGTCAGATCTATCAGTGCTAATGGGCTGTAGGGGAGCACACTAATTTTGTCAGGTCTATCAGTGCTAATGGGCTGTAAGGGAGAACAATAATATAGTCAGGTCTATCTGTGCTAATGGGCTGTAGGGGAGCACACTAATGCAGTCAGGTCTATCAGTGCTAATGGGCTGTAAGGGAGCACACTAATGCAGTCAGGTCTATCTGTGCTAACGGGCTGTAAGGGAGCACACTAATCCAGTCAGGTCTATCAGTGCTAATGGGATGTAAGGGAGCAAACTAATGTAGTCAGGTCTATCGGTGCTAATGAGGTATAAGGGAGCACACTAATGCAGTCAGGTCTATCAGTGCTAATGGGTTGTAAGGGAGCACACTAATGCAGTCAGGTCTATCAGTGCTAATGGGCTGTAAGGGAGCACACTAATGCAGTCAGGTCTATCAGTGCTAATGGGCTGTAAGGGAGCACACTAATGCATTCAGGTCTATCAGTGCTAATGGGCTGTAAGGGAGCACATTAATGCATTCAGGTCTATCAGTGCTAATGGGCTCTAAGGGAGCACACTAATGCAGTCAGCTCTATCAGTGCTAATTGGGTATAAGACAGCACACTAATGCAGTCAGTTCTATCAATGCTAATGGGCTGTAAGGGAGCACACTAATGCAGTCAGCTCTATCAGAGCACATGTGGTATCAGGGAGCACACTAATGCAGTCTGGTCTATCAGTGCTAATGGGATTCCCCACATTGGCATAATGTGTTAATGAACCCTGGTCTGCAGTAATGAAAACAAAGGGGAAAACATTTACATATTACTCTATGCCATGGTTGTTGACCAGGGAGCACATTTGGAACACTGCTAGCAATTTTAAATATTATGTGTGGACAGGGATCGTACATATTTTACTTGCCCACAGCCCTGAAAGTAGTGATTCAGTATTATGATTCCCAACTGCCAGGAGTGTGCATGAACAAAATTGCAGACAGTCCCTTAAAGTAACTAATCATAATGTTTGTGAATACTAGGGCTCATCTCTAAAGTACTGCTTGTGCTTTAACTGAAAAAGGTATAGAGCTGCAAGTTCCAACTTTCCTTCTAACGGCTGACTTACTCTCCACCTTGAGGCCTGGAGAGATGAAGTCCAGAATGTAGCTGGCAAACAGTCAGAACAAAGAAAGCTGTTGTGTAATTGATCAAGCAAATACACCAAGTGACATTAAAGATCGTCTGAGTCTTAAATACAAGAAAAACATAGAATTTATGGAACTTCCGTTGCCCAATCCTGGTAGGAGCATTGGTGCCAGGACTGGAAAAAATGACAGTGTAGAATCCTCAAGACATGGAAAAAATCCTACAGTGGGGCTAGGCCAGGCCCAGGGGGAGAATGCCCCCTTTCTTGTAGAAGGAAGTAATAATCCACAAAAATCACAAAAACTGATAGGCCAAAAAAGAGCCATAAAGACGATAGAGTGGACTATTGAGAATAAGAAAGAAATTATGTATTGCTAATATTATGCAGAAAAACAGAATTCCCAGACAGAAGATATACAAAAAGATTAAGAGAGAAATTAGAGGAATAACTAATACTTCCACAAGAAAAACTGTCAGAATATTCAAGTAAAAATCTGTGTTCAGTAATACAACAGATTTATGAAAAACATTATATTGACCAGGAAACCTTGGGCTGTTTGGAAAAAGAAGTGACTGAGGAAGTGCAAAAATATAAAGAACAAAATCTAGAGATTTTTGAAAGGTATAAAACAAATATGGACATGGGAAAGAAAGAGATATCTGATGTGGTGCAATACTTATGCAAAGGAGAAAGCCAAATCAATCAACACAAATAAAATCAACCCCAGAGATATTCTAAGAGAAATAACAGGCAAAGGCATCCAGATATGGAAAATTTCAGAAAATCAGGGAACATAGAACAGAAGATTAGTAAAGTAGAAGTTAAGAAAATAGACATTGAAGTTATGGAATATCTGCGAAGTGAAGGATTTAGTGCAGAAAGTCTAACACAGCATGATGGAACAACAGGTCCCCCCAAGGAAAAAAAGGAGGCACAGGAGACATCTGAAGAAGAAATATGGACATAGGAAACAAAAAGAGATTTAATATGGTACAATATTTATGCAAAGGAGAAATCAAAACTAATCAATACAAAAAGAGCAGCACCAAAGATATGTGAAGAGAAATACAGGCAGAGGGATCCAAACACACAGAGGAAAAGTAGAAAGGAGGATTAGTAATAGAGAAGTTAAAGAAATAGTAATAGAGAAGTTAAAGAAATAGTAATAGAGAAGTTAAAGAAATAGAAACTGAGGTTATGTATTACCTGTGAGGTGAAGGATTTACTGTAGAAAATCTAACTCTGATAACATTACAGCAGGATAGAGCAATGCTTCCCTAAATTAAGGAGAAACCAGTGGAACAGAAAACATCTGATCAGTTACCATGTGAAGATACTTTGGAGCCTTCGATAGGAAACCAGTACAAACATTCAGTTGGAGTTACACAGCAAGGGAAGGAACAGGAAACTGTGGCAACTTTGATGCAGTTGATGTTGTGGGGTGACAGAGCAGTGAGTTCCCATATAAGGGATCAAACTGATGAGAATATGGCACAGGAAGATGTTCTGGAACTTTCTATAGGATGCCCGCAGGAAATGGAGAACAAAGAATGCGCCCTCAGTTTAGAATTTATTTATTTTATTTTACATTTGTTGACCGGGCTAGTCCAGCTGGATATATGTCCATTTTCAGTGGAGGCCCGGGGAGAAAAGCTCCACAAATTACAACAACATAAAAGGTCAAGACAAAGACAATAACAATATAATTTGGTACATAAGTTTTAACAATTATAGTACAAGCCTAAGATTATATATTTTATATTTCAGTAGGAAAAAGGAAAAATGTATCTAAGAATAGATGAATAAGACTAATACAATTGTATTAGAAATGGTGTAGTACAAATCTTTATAACATATTACAAAATTAGATACACCTAGTAATTTATGATAAGAGATACTAAGGTCTCACAAAAACCTAAGAAAGAAAAACACTAGAGATCAATAGATAGAGTATAGAAGAACAGCAAACAAGGATGGATTTCTAGTGTTATTTAACACATAGGTTGTGATACTATATGAAGGTGTTTGATCATTCCACAGTATATACTTATTTACATGAGATAAATCCTAAGGTAGGTTAAGCTCACTAAAATTAGTGAGACAACACAAGATCATGATAGGCTAGGAATTGTGGGAGTCTAGTTAATAGTTAGGTACTTAGTCTGGGTTAACACAGGGCATAGCCAGTGTGATTTGAGGTAGGGTTTAAGCTTGCTTTTAAATAAGCTGACAGAGGATATTGAGGTTAGCTGGCTTGGGAGAATGTTCCAGGCTTTACCTACTGTATTGGAGAACAAGGTGTCACCAGCTAAGTTGTTGGATTTTGATATTTGTACAAGTAGGTTATTAGCTGAGCGTAAGGTCTTGAGGTTATTATAGGGATGACTAGGGATGTAAGTATGGGTGTATTTTGAGGTAAATACAGGATCTTATGGGCTACTATTAATTGATTGAAAAGTATTAAATTTGGCAGCTCTAACCATCCTAACTGACTCAGATTGATACAGTGATGAGTTCTATAGGAGGACCCAGCTGCAAATCTGGCAATACTGTTGTAGGAGGATGTAAGTTTACTCAGATTACTTCTACATATTTTGGTATAGATAGGGGAGGCATAGAGCAAGGTAGAGATGAGGTGGAGTAGCAATAGTAACCCTGGCTGGAGGTGTAAGAAAGGGTTTTATTCTATAGAGGAACCTAGTTTCTTGTTTACTATTTTATGGTGTTATTAATGTGAGGTTCAAAGGACAAGTTGTTATCTATTAGTACCCGAGTAGTTTGGTGGTTGGTTCGAGATATTATAGTTCCATCATTTGAAGTAATAGTAAAGTTAAGTGGGGAGGTTCTGGTGGGGTAAATAGTAGCATTTTTGTTTTTTTGGGGTTAGGGATAAGACGTCTTTGTAGGAGCCAGTTTTCAACTGTACTAAGGGTCATTTGGGTTAGTGACTGAAGTTCTGATTGAGAAGCAGCAGCGCATATGAGTGTGGAGTCGACAGCGTATTGGATACAGTCAGCTTGAGGAATTACAGAATGAAGGTCATTTGTAAAGATGGAGAAGAGTAATGGGCCTAATATAGATCCTTGTGGGACCCCTAGAGTGACTGGGACATGGGAAGATAAAGTATTTTCCCATAGTACAGCCTGTTGCCTGTTATGTAGGTATGAATGGAACCACTGTATAGTATGGTTGTCCAATGACAGGTTTTGAGTGTGTCTATAAGGAGGTGGTGATTCACCATGTCAAATGCTTTGGACATATCAATAAAAACAGCTGAGGATAGAGTATCAATATTACGATTGCTGTTAATATGGTTAGTGAAGGATAAGAGAGCAGAGGTGGTGCTATGAAATGGTCTAAAGCCATGTTGACAGGGTGCTAATAAATTGTGATCGAGTAGGTAGGTTAACAGTTGTATGTGTATACATTTCTCCATTATTTTTGCCAAAGGAGATAGAATAGCTATGGGCCTATAATTGGACAACTCTTTGGAGTTACCTCCCTTATGCAGGGGAATTATGAGAGAGACTTTCCAGATTAGGGGAATAGATCCTTCAGAAATAGTTCTGTTAATGAGGATGGTAATAAAGGGTAATAGAGGATGGTAATTTAGAAGAAAATGATCTAAGAGAAACGTTTATTGATTTAATAGAGATGGACAGACATATTAAGATTAATGAAAGAAATAGAACACACAAAGTCAATAAAACCCAAAAAGTCAGAAGTCTGATAAAAACAAATGAACATAGTAATTAGGACTGTCCATAGAGGAGAATAAGTCTAAAATGAGTTCCCTGCTTAGTTTAGCAGAAGCATATTGGCAACAAGCAGGAATGAAAATCAAACCAAAAGTAGGTAAAAATCAGGCAGCAGCTGTACGTGCCAAAAAACAAAAGAAAGAATATAAGGTGAAGGATCAGATGAGAAGGCAGACATGTAGAAAATGTATAAATATAGTTGTAAATATAGAAAACTCTTGCAACAACCTTATGTTGATCAGGATCAAATGCAGGACTTGTTAAGCAGAGGTGAATTTAAACCAAAAGATGAAAGGTTAATATTGGCAGCCCAATATAGTGGACTACCTACACATTGGTTTACAAAGGCCATTGAACATGTGGGAGAAACAGACAAATGTAGGTTTTGTAAAACTGAATGGGAAACAGTCACATATCTTGTTTCTGGTTGTGACATACTAATGGCAGAAGGACTGTATATTGAAAGGCATAATAATGTGGCAAGACTGTTGCACTGGGGATTGTGCAAACATTATAATATTAAAGTAGCTGAAAAACACTGGAAACATGAGCTACAAAGCCTTATCAAAAATGAAGGGTATATCACACGGGATCACCATTTACCAACAGTTTTAAAAATAGATGCAAGAAACAAGACATAGCAGTCCATGAAAAGAAGACAGAAGAAGCATTGAGCATTAAAATTGCTACAACCAGTGACTACGGTGTCTTAACTATAGTGAAACACAAATCCATAAGATATCAGGACTTGCAGGCAGAAATAAAGGCAATGTGGAGGAAGGATATGCAGACAGTTCCAATAGTAGTAGGATCAATGGGTCTTATAAAAAAGAATTTACAGTCATACTTAGATATGTTACTGATACATGTAACTCCAAACGAATTGCAGGAGGAGTCATTTCTGGACACATTGTGGGTGCTGCGAAGAGCACTTTTGGCTGACATCAAAGACTGAAACAATACTAATTTCATGAACTTTAATCATACTTTCACATAGTAATGGGTTCCATTCCTGTCATGGTATTAGAAACCCAAAAGACTTGAAGAAATTAAAAACAAAAGGTCAGGGCTGTTGCCATCTCAAAACAATGATACGTCTGAAAGACTGTTACTAAGCTATAATCTGAACAACAAGATATCTCAACTAGCCACACAAAGAAATTGCTCATCACTTACACTTATCCTGGTCACAACACTTTATTAGCTAATACCCTGTCTAGAGGAGTAAGCCAATTTCCCCCTCTACAGTAACAGCTTGTCCTGGTCATGATACTTTACCAATCAATGCTCCATCTAGAAGAACAACGTAACCTGGACAGGACACTGCATTAACCGATAAATCATGTACAGGCACAGGTCACGTAACCTGGACAGGACACTGCATTTACCAATACTCCATGTACAGGCACAGGCCATGTAGCCTGGACAGGACACTGCACTAATCAATACATCTCGTACAAGCACAGGTCACATAACCTGGACAGGACACTGCATTCACCAATACCCCATGTACAAGCACAGGCCACGTAACCTGGACAGGATACTGCATTAATCAATACATCACATGCAGGCACAGGTCACGTAACCTGGACAGGACACTGCATTTACCAATGCATCACGTACAGGCACAGATCACGTAACCTGGACAGGACACTGCATTTACCAATACCCCATGTACAGGGACAGGCCACATAACCTGGACAGGACACTGCATTTACCAATAGATCATGTACAGGCACAGGTCACATAACCTGGACAGGACACTACATTTACCAATACCCCATGTACAGGGACAGGCCACTACATCACGTACAGGCACAGGTCACGTAACCTGGACAGGACACTGCATTTACCAATACCCCATGTACAGGCACAGACCAAAACCACATCTACAGGAATAACTCATCCTGCACTTGACATTGTATAAGATACAGTACCCGCTGAAGACAATGCGGCAGATACAGCCTTTGTACCCACCATTACCTCCCCTTCAAACACTGATTGTGAAGTACCTAGATTTGATAAACTAAAAAAAATAAGTCACCCAAACTTTATGGAATGACTTTATAACAAGTTGCACTTGCTAATTATAACAATTTATTAGCGGACCGGAGTTCCGCTGTGGCGACCCCTAACCGGGAAAAGTCGAAGGACACATTCATTGCATACTGTTCATTGCATTGTTGTTCCGATATGCATATATGCATCTTATATGACTGCATGTGCATCATATATTATTCTTGGCATACAATATTGTACAATGTCAATCATTATTTTTATTTTTAATAAATGACAGCATTTAGCTTAAATGGAGGACTACAATGTGAAGTGCAGTGTGCTTTAAATATCCCATAAAGCTGCACGTGTGGCGGATATTACATACTTTGATTTTCCTTTTCATTTACTGCTGTGATAAAACCTGCAGCTCCTCATTTACAGACTTGTGGTGCGCATTTCATTTGGGGTATACAACCTGCAGCTCTTCATTTACAGACTTGTGGGGTGCATTTCATTTGGGGTATACAACCTGCAGCTCTTCATTTACAGACTTGTGTGCATTTCATTTGGGGTATACAACCTGCAGTTCTTCATTTACAGACTTGTGGGGTGCATTTCATTTGGGGTATACAACCTGCAGCTCCTCATTTACAGACTTGTGGGGTGCATTTCATTTGGGGTATACAACATGCAGCTCTTCATTTACAGACTTGTGGTGTGCATTTCATTTGGGGTATACAAGCTGCAGCTCTTCATTTACAGACTTGTTGTGTGCATTTCATTTGGGGTATACAACCTGCAGTTCTTGATTTACATACTTGTGCGGTGCATTTCATTTGGGGTATACAACCTGCAGCTCCTCATTTACAGACTTGAGGGGTGCATTTCATTTGGGGTATACAAGCTGCAGCTCTTCATTTACAGACTTGTGTGCATTTCATTTGGGGTATACAACCTGCAGTTCTTCATTTACAGACTCGTGGGGTGCATTTCATTTGGGGTATACAACCTGCAGCTCCTCATTTACAGACTTGTGGTGCGCACTTCATTTGGGGTATACAACCTGCAGCTCTTCATTTACAGACTTGTGGTGCGCATTTCATTTGGGGTATAAAACCTGCAGCTCTTCATTTACAGACTTGTGGGGTGCATTTCATTTGGGGTATACAACTTGCAGCTCTTCATTTACAGACGTGTGGTGCGCATTTCATTTGGGGTATACAAGCTGCAGCTCTTTATTTACAGACTGGTGGTGTGCATTTCATTTGGGGTATACAACCTGCAGCTCTTCATTTACAGACTTGTGGTGCGCATTTCATTTGGGGTATACAACCTGCAGCTCTTCATTTACAGACTTGTGGTGCGCATTTCATTTGGGGTATACAACCTGCAGCTCTTCATTTACAGACTTGTGGTGCGCATTTCATTTGGGGTATACAACCTGCAGTTCTTCATTTACAGACTTGTGGTGCGCATTTCATTTGGGGTATACAACCTGCAGCTCCTCATTTACAGACTAGTGGTGCGCATTTCACTTGGGGTATACAACCTGCAGCTCTTCATTTCCAGACTTGTGGTGCGCATTTCATTTGGGGTATACAACCTGCAGCTCTTCATTTACAGACTTGTGGTGTGCATTTCATTTGGGGTATACAACCTGCAGCTCTTCATTTACAGACTTGTGGTGCATTTCATTTGGGGTATACAACCTGCAGCTCTTCATTTACAGACTTGTGGTGTGCATTTCATTTGGGGTATACAACCTGCAGCTCTTCATTTACAGACTTGTGGTGCGCATTTCATTTGGGGTATACAACCTGCAGCTCTTCATTTACAGATTTGTGGTGCGCATTTCATTTGGGGTATACAACCTGCAGCTCTTCATTTACAGACTTCTGGTGCGCATTTCATTTGGGGTATACAACCTGCAGCTCCTCATTTACAGACTTGTGGGGTGCATTTCATTTGGGGTATACAACCTGCAGCTCTTCATTTACAGACTTGTGCTGCACATTTCATTTGGGATATACAACCTGCAGCTCTTCATTTACAGACTTGTGGTGCACATTTCATTTGGGGTATACAACCTGCAGTTCCTCATTTACAGACTTGTGGTGCGCATTTCACTTGGGGTATACAACCTACAGCTCTTCATTTACAGACTTGTGGTGTGCATTTCATTTGTGGTATACAACCTGCAGCTCTTCATTTACAGAATTGTGGTGTGCATTTCATTTGGGGTATACAACCTGCAGCTCTTCATTTACAGACTTGTGGTGCGCATTTTATTTGGGGTATACAACCTGCAGCTCCTCATTTACAGACTTGTGGGGTGCATTTCATTTGGGGTATACAACCTGCAACTCTTCATTTACAGACTTGTGGTGTGCATTTCATTTGGGGTATACAACCTGCAGCTCTTCATTTACAGACTTTTGATGCACATTTCATTTGGGGTATACAACCTGCAGCTCCCCATTTACAGACTTGTGGTGCGCATTTCATTTGGGATATACAACCTGCAGCTCTTCATTTACAGATTTGTGGTGCCCATTTCATTTGGGGTATACAACCTGCAGCTCTTCATTTACAGACTTGTGGTGTGCATTTCATTTGGGGTATACAACCTGCAGCTCTTCATTTACAGACTTTTGGTGTGCATTACATTTGGGGTATACAACCTGCAGCTCTTCATTTACAGACTTGTGGTGCGCATTTCATTTGGGGTATACAACCTGCAGCTCTTCATTTACAGATTTGTGGTGCACATTTCATTTGAGGTATACAACCTGCAGCTCTTCATTTACAGACATGTGCTGCGCATTTCATTTGGGGTATACAACCTGCAGCTCTTCATTTACAGACTTGTGGTGTGCATTTCATTTGGGGTATACAACCTGCAGCTCCTCATTTACAGACTTTTGGGGTGCATTTCATTTGGGGTATACAACCAGCAGCTCTTCATTTACAGACTTGTGGTGCGCATTTCATTTGGGGTATACAACCTGCAGCTCTTCATTTACAGACTTGTGGTGTGCATTTCATTTGGGGTATACAACCTGCAGCTCTTCATTTACAGACTTGTGGTGCGCATTTCATTTCGGGTATAAAACCTGCAGCTCCTCATTTACAGACTTGTGGTGCGCATTTCATTTGGGGTATACAACCTGCAGCTCCTCATTTACAGATTTATGGGGTGCATTTCATTTGGGGTATACAACCTGCAGCTCTTCATTTACAGACTTGTGGTGCACATTTCATTTGGGGTATACAACCTGCAGCTCTACATTTACAGACTTGTGGTGCGCATTTCATTTGGGGTATACAACCTGCAGCTCTTCATTTACAGACTTGTGGTGCGCATGTCATTTGGGGTATACAACCTGCAGCTCTTCATTTACAGACTTGTGGTGCACATTTCATTTGGGGTATACAACCTGCAGCTCCTCATTTACAGACTTGTGGTGTGCATTTCACTTGGGGGATACTACCTGCAGCTCTTCATTTACAGACTTGTGGTGCGCATTTCATTTGGGGTATACAACCTGCAGCTCTTCATTTACAGACTTGTGGTGTGCATTTCATTTGGGGTAGACAACCTGCAGCTCTTCATTTACAGACTTGTGGTGTGCATTTCATTTGGGGTATACAACCTGCAGCTCTTCATTTACAGACTTGTGGTGCGCATTTCATTTGGGGTATACAACCTGTAGCTCTTCATTTACAGACTTGTGGTGCGCATTTCATTTGGGGTATACAACCTGCAGCTCCTCATTTACAGACTTGTGGGGTGCATTTCATTTGGGGTATACAACCTGCACCTCTTCATTTACAGACTTGTGGTGCGCATTTCATTTGGGGTATACAACCTGCAGCTCTTCATTTACAGACTTGTGGTGCACATTTCATTTGGGGTATACAACCTTCAGCTCCTCATTTACAGACTTGTGGTGCACATTTCACTTGGGGTATACAACCTGCAGCTCTTCATTTACAGACTTGTGGTGCGCATTTCATTTGGGGTATACAACCTGCAGCTCTTCATTTACAGACTTGTGGTGTGCATTTCATTTGGGGTATACAACCTGCAGCTCTTCATTTACAGACTTGTGGTGCGCATTTCATTAGGGGTATACAACCAGCAGCTCCTCATTTACAGACTTGTGGGGTGCATTTCATTTGGGGTATACAACCTGCAACTCTTCATTTACAGACTTGTGGTGCGCATTTCATTTGGGGTATACAACCTGCAGCTCTTCATTTACAGACTTGTGGTGCGCATTTCATTTGGGGTATACAACCTGCAGCTCCTCATTTACAGACTTGTGGTTCGCATTTCATTTGGGGAATACAACCTGCAGCTCTTCATTTACAAACTTGTGGTGCGCATTTCATTTGGGGTATACAACGTGCAGCTCTTCATTTACAGACTTGCTGTGTGCATTTCATTTGGGGTTTACAACCTGCAGCTCTTCATTTACAGACTTGTGGTGTGCATTTCATTTGGGGTATACAACCTGCAGCTCTTCATTTACAGACTTGTGGTGTGCATTTCATTTGGGGTATACAACTTGCAGCTCTTCATTTACAGACTTGTGGTGTGCATTTCATTTGTGGTATACAAACTGCAGCTCTTCATTTACAGACTTGTGGTGCACATTTCATTTGGGGTATACAACCTGCAGCTCTTCATTTACAGACTTGTGGTGTGCATTTCATTTGGGGTATACAACCTGCAGCTCTTCATTTACAGACTTGTGGTGCACATTTCATTTTGGGTATACAACCTGCAGCTCTTCATTTACAGACTTGTGGTGCACATTTCATTTGGGGAATACAACCTGCAGCTCCTCATTTACAGACTTGTGGTGCACATTTCACTTGGGGTATACAACCTGCAGCTCTTCATTTACAGACTTGTGGTGCGCATTTCATTTGGGGTATACAACCTGCAGCTCTTCATTTACAGACTTGTGGTGCGCATTTCATTTGGGGAATACAACCTGCAGCTCTTCATTTACAGACTTGTGGTGCGCATTTCATTTGGGGTACAACCTGCAGCTCCTCATTTACAGAGTTGTGGGGTGCATTTCATTTGGGGTATACTACCTGCAGCTCCTCATTTACAGACTTGTGGTGCACATTTCATTTGGGGTATACAACCTGCAGCTCTTCATTTACAGACTTGTGGTGTGCATTTCATTTGGGGTATACAACCTGCAGCTCTTCATTTACAGACTTGTGGTGCACATTTCATTTGGGGTATACAACCTGCAGCTCTTCATTTACAGACTTGTGGTGTGCATTTCATTTGGGGTATACAACCTGCAGCTCTTCATTTACAGACTTGTGGTGCACATTTCATTTGGAGTATACAACCTGCAGCTCCTCATTTACAGACTTGTGGTGCACATTTCATTTGGGGAATACAACCTGCAGCTCCTCATTTACAAACTTGTGGTGCGCATTTCACTTGGGGTATACAACCTGCAGCTCTTCATTTACAGACTTGTGGTGCGCATTTCATTTGGGGTATACAACCTGCAGCTCTTCATTTACAGACTTGTGGTGGGCATTTCATTTGGGGTATACAACCTGCAGCTCTTCATTTACAGACTTGTGGTGTGCATTTCATTTGGGGTATACAACCTGCAGCTCTTCATTTACAGACTTGTGGTGCGCATTTCATTTGCGGTACAACCTGCAGCTCCTCATTTACAGAGTTGTGGGGTGCATTTCATTTGGGGTATACTACCTGCAGCTCCTCATTTACAGACTTGTGGTGCACATTTCATTTGGGGTATACAACCTGCAGCTCTTCATTTACAGACTTGTGGTGTGCATTTCATTTGGGGTATACAACCTGCAGCTCTTCATTTACAGACTTGTGGTGCGCATTTCATTTGGGGTATACTACCTGCAGCTCCTCATTTACAGACTTGTGGGGTGCATTTCATTTGGGGTATACAACCTGCAACTCTTCATTTACAGACTTGTGATGCGCATTTCATTTGGGGTATACAACCTGCAGCTCTTCATTTACAGACTTGTGATGCGCATTTCATTTGGGGTATACAACCTGCAGCTCTTCATTTACAGACTTGTGGTGTGCATTTCATTTGGGGTATACAACCTGCAGCTCTTCATTTACAGACTTGTGGTGCGCATTTCATTTGGGGTATACAACCTGCAGCTCTTCATTTACAGACTTGTGGTGCACATTTCATTTGGGGTATACAACCTGCAGCTCTTCATTTACAGACTTGTGGTGCGCATTTCATTTGGGGTATACAACCTGCAGCTCTTCATTTACAGACTTGTAGTGCGCATTTCATTTGGGGTATACAACCTGCAGCTCCTCATTTACAGATTTGTCAGTTGCATTTCATTTGGGGTATACAACCTGCAGCTCTTCATTTACAGACTTGTGGTGCGCATTTCATTTGGGGTATACAACCTGCAGCTCTTCATTTACAGACTTGTGGTGCGCATTTCATTTGGGGTATACAACCTGCAGCTCTTCATTTACAGACTTGTGGTGCGCATTTCATTTGGGGTATACAACCTGCAGCTCTTCATTTACAGACTTGTGGTGCGCATTTCATTTGGGGTATACAACCTGCAGCTCTTCATTTACAGACTTGTGGTGCGCATTTCATTTGGGTTATGCAACCTGCAGCTCTTCATTTACAGACTTGTGGTGCGCATTTCATTTGGGGTATACAACCTGCAGCTCTTCATTTACAGACTTGTGGTGCACATTTTATTTGGGGTATACAACCTGCAGCTCCTCATTTACAGACTTGTGGTGCGCATTTCATTTGGGGTATACAACCTGCAGCTCTTCATTTACAGACTTGTGGAGCACATTTCATTTGGGGTATACAACCTGCAGCTCTTCATTTACAGACTTGTGGTGTGCATTTCATTTGGGGTATACAACCTGCAGCTCTTCATTTATAGACTTGTGGTGCGCATTTCATTTGGGGTATACAACCTGCAGCTCCTCATTTACAGACTTGTGGGGTGCATTTCATTTGGGGTATACAACCTGCAACTCTTCATTTACAGACTTGTGGTGCGCATTTCATTTGGGGTATACAACCTGCAGCTCTTCATTTACAGACTTGTGGTGCGCATTTCATTTGGGTATACAACCTGCAGCTCCTCATTTACAGACTTGTGGTGCGCATTTCATTTGGGGTATACAACCTGCAGCTCTTCATTTACAGACTTGTGGTGCGCATTTCATTTGGGGTATACAACCTGCAGCTCTTCATTTACAGACTTGTGGTGTGCATTTCATTTGGGGTATACAACCTGCAGCTCTTCATTTACAGACTTGTGGTGAGCATTTCATTTGGGGTATACAACCTGCTGCTCTTCATTTACAGACTTGTGGTCTGCATTTCATTTGGGGTATACAACCTGCAGCTCTTCATTTACAGACTTGTGGTGCACATTTCATTTGGGGTATACAACCTGCAGCTCTTCATTTACAGACTTGTGGTGCATTTCATTTGGGGTATACAACCTGCAGCTCTTCATTTACAGACTTGTGGTGCGCATTTCATTTGGGGTATACAACCTGCAGCTCTTCATTTACACACTTGTGGTGCGCATTTCATTTGGGGTATACAACCTGCAGCTCTTCATTTACAGACTTGTGGTGCGCATTTCATTTGGGGTATACAACCCGCAGCTCTTCATTTACAGACTTGTGGTGTGCATTTCATTTGGGGTATAGAACCTGCAGCTCCTTATTTACAGACTTATGGTGCGCATTTCATTTGGGGTATACAACCTGCAGCTCTTCATTTACAGACTTGTGGTGTGCATTTCATTTGGGGTATACAACCTGCAGCTCTTCATTTACAGACTTGTGGTGTGCATTTCATTTGGGGTATACAACCTGCAGCTCCTCATTTACAAACTTGTGGTGTGCATTTCATTTTGGGTATACAACCTGCAGCTCCTCATTTACAAACTTGTGGTGTGCATTTCATTTTGGGTATACAACCAGCAGCTCCTCATTTACAGACTTGTGGTGCACATTTCATTTTGGGTAGAAAACCTGCAGCTCTTCATTTACAGACTTGTGGTGTGCATTTCATTTGGGGTATACAACCTGCAGCTCTTCATTTACAGACTTGTGGTGTGCATTTCATTTGAGATATACAACCTGTAGCTCTTCATTTACAGACTTGTGGTGTGCATTTCATTTGGGGTATACAACCTGCAGCTCTTCATTTACAGACTTGTGTGCATTTCATTTGGGGTATACATTTTGATGAAGTGAATGTGAACCCAACATCCAGAGCAGTACACTCACATGAATGCAAAGTTATGTTCTAGTTTAGTTATTTATACTTGTTTTCCAGAGCTGGTTTCACTGGTTTCCATAAACCTTTATTTAGCCTTAGCCTGAGAGTAATTTCTGGTTAAGTGAGTTCTTCAGAGTTACACAGTTAGGTAATGTAACAATGTAACAGCTCCCAGCCAGGGCACTGTCTGGTGAAGTGACTTGCTCAGAGTTACTCAGTTAGGTAATGTAACAATGTAACAGCTCCCAGCGTGGGCATTGTCTGGTTAAGTGACTTGTTCAGAGTTACAGTTAGCTAATGTAAAAATGTAACAGCTCCCAGCCCAGGCACTGTCTGGTTAAGTGACTTGCTCAAAGTCACACAATTAGGTAATGTAACATTGTAACAGCTCCCAGCCCAGGCGCTGTCTGGTTAAGTGACTTGCTCAGAGTTACACAGTTAGGTAATGCAACAATGTAACAGCTCCCATACCAGGCACTGTCTGGCTAAGTGACTTGCTCAGAATCATACAGGCAATGTAACAATGTAACAGCTCCCAGCCCAGGAGCACTGTCTAGTTAAGTGACTTACTCAGAGTTAAACAGTTAGGTAATGTAACAATGTAAGAGATCCCAGCCCAGGCACTGTCTGGTTAAGTGACTTGCTCAGAGTCACACAGTTAGGTAATGTAACACTGTAACAGCTCCCAGCCCAGGAGCACTGTCTGGTTAAGTGACTTGCTCAGAGTTACACAGTTAGGTAATGTAACAATGTAACACCTCCCAGCCCAGGCACTTTCTGGTTAAGTAACTTACTCGGAGTTACACAGTTAGGTAATATAACAATGTAACAGCTCCCAGCCCAGGCATTGTCTGGTTAAGTGACTTACCCATAGTTACACAGTTAATTAATGTAACAATGTAACAGCTCCCAGCCCTGGAGCACTAAGTCACTTGCTCAGAGTTATACAGTTAGGTAATGTAACAATGTAACAGCTCCCAGCCCAGGAGCACTGTCTGGTTAAGTGACTTACTCAGAGTTACACAGTTAGGTAATGTAACAATGTAACAGCTCCCAGCCAGGGCACTGTCTGGTTAAGTGACTTGCACAGAGTCACACAGTTAGGCAATGTAACAATGTAGCAGCTCCCAGTCCAGGAACTGACTGGTTAAGTGACTTGCTCAGAGTCACACAGTTAGGTAATGTAACAATGTAACAGCTCCCAGCCCAGGCAGTGTCTGGTTAAGTGACTTGTTCTGAGTTACACAGTTAGGTAATGTAACAATGTAACAGCTCCCAGCCCAGGCACTGTCTGGTTAAGTGACTTGCTCAGAGTCACACAGTTAGGTAATGTAACAATGTAACAGCTCCCAGCCCGGGAGCACTGTCTGGTTAAGTGACTTGCTCAGAGTTACACAGTTAGACAATGGAGGCTGAAAGAATCAAACCTTGCACCTCTGGACCACAGGAACCAGCTTAATAGCACTTTAAGCCTGTAAGCTAATGGCCAGAATTTGTTTAGTAGTCCTTTTCTTCTTTTACAAGAAACTCCTAAGACTATTGTCTAGTGTGAAAATATGCTGAGAATCAACTTTTGGCTAACTTTTAATTAAAATTATTTCTGTTTTTTATCTAAACTTATGATAAAACTTAGTTCTGTTTACCAGCACATACGTTTTTCTTGAGTTGTTGAAGATAAATCTGGCTTGAGACCCTATAAGGAAGAAAGTATTTTATTTTCCTTAACTTAAAACGCAGCAGAAAATCTTGCCTCTTTCTAAACAAACAATTTCCTGTGTTTGTGAAGTTACAGCATGGCAACAACCCAGCTAGTTATATAACCTGCCACATTGTCTTTCTTTCTTTGAAACATAGTCCTGTTCATTTTGAGTCATAGCCAAGTGGCAGTTCCAAGCATTTTGACCCAAGAGGAGTGACGTGGCTCTAGATATCATATGACACTCCAGGCTTTGGATGATGATGTCCAGAACTGCAGGATTAAAGTTCAGAGTATTTTTCCAGTTTGCCTGTTAATTCTACACAGTCTTCCTAATGGATAATGACTCATTTTTTTTTCTTTCTGTCTCATTTGTGCTATTTATTACAACTCAGGAAAGACTTATCCAACTCGTATACTCTGAAGAATACTCCTTGTTTTAAAACAAAGCCTTGCTCAGTACAGTGCCATGTTATAATGCAAGAACAAGGGCCCATACTCATACAGTTTACCTTCATAATGTTGGCAGGCACATAATTGAAACAACTTCTGCGAACTACAAACTGTGACTCCTCAAAACCATGAATGCTGATATTCTGAATCACAAAATCTTGCTCCCTTTTTGACCCATGGTAGCACTTGTTTCAGGTATGTAGCGATCGGAAATGTCGATGTTTACTGTTTTGTTCAACTTTCTGACGTGTCGACCATACAGAATTCGCTGAAATGGTTCGACCATGTGCACGTTCGGGGATGTGTCTGCCGATGTTATGAAGGTCAACCTGCTCTCACACACACACACACACACACACACACACACACACACACACACACACACACACACACATAGTTAATTCATATAGTGATATGCTGAGACATTTCAATCAGATGACCAAATCTCTTAGATTTAATTTTTACACTGTTGAGTGACCAGCCCTCTCACGGTGTGCAGTCTGTGATCTGTGTTCTCCTGTGTAAACGATACTGTGTGGCTATCCCTCTCACAGTGTGCAGCCTGTGATCTGTGTTCTCCTGTGTAAAGGATACTGAGTGGCCAGCCCTCTCACATTGTGCAGTCTGTGATCTGTGTTCTCCTGTGTAAAGGATTCTGTGTGGCCATCCCTCTCACAGTGTGCAGCCTGTGATCTGTGTTCTCCTGTATAAAGGATACTGTGTGACCAGCCCTCTCATCTGTGTTCTGTGTAAATGATACTGTGTGGCCAGCCCTCTCACAGTGTGCAGTCTGTGATCTGTTTTCTTCTGTATAAAGGACATTGTGTGGCCAGCCCTTGCAGTCTGTGATCTGTGTTCTTCTCTGTAAAGGATACTTTGCACCACAGTTGATGCCTAAAACTGTTATTCTACATAACTCATACTCTGATAAGCATCACCTAGAGTTTGTGCTAGAGCCCAGTACTCCATTCAATTTTGGGTTTACTCTGTTGGCTTACCTCTCAAGTTTGCATTGGAAACGCCCTGCATGTTCTTGGGAGATGGGAGTAACACCACACAGACACTGAGAAAGCAAGTAACTTCAGGAAAAACATCAATTCAGACCTCCAACCAATGTTTTTCTGAGAGAACAAACAATTTCAGAAAAACGTTGGTTGGAGGTCAGAATTGTACCCTGTATAAACAAGGTCGGCATACTTCATAGGTTGATAGGTGATCACTAGGTTAATGGTACAAGAGCCTTTACAAGCCTAACCAATAATATCCAAGACATGACAATATTATATCTTAATTGCCCAGATATGGGATGAGATAGTATCTAGGTAGTAGGTCTTTGGATGTTCGAGTCCTGAGTCATTTTGCAGACTGTCTCTGTCCATAAGGGAAATGGGCAGTACCCACAAGTGAATTTACAGTTCCTCATCCATTTATCCAATTTCTTTTTAAAGAGAGTGAGGGACGGGCTTTGTTAAGGGCTTCTTCTGCTCCGCATGAGGTATACTTCAGAGTTGTGCCAACAGCCACTTGTTGATGCAAAAATGAGCTTCAGGTGATTTGTTCATGACAACTAATCTGTCAAAAAATGCACATGGGTGTTTGCCATTAAGTAGTTTGAGGGCCCGGCCTACGCTGATCTTTGATTATGGTTTGGAAGAGTCTATATGCCTCTTTTGGACACTGTGTGCCACCATAATACTGCGAGACAGTAATCTACTAGCAGATGTCCAGTCGCCCAGCCTGGATTAGCTAGTATAGATCAGTTTTTGAATGAAAGCTGGACATAAAACAATCAGCCTGCCAAAAGCAAACTAAAGATTGCACCAATGAATATAAGTTCACTGACAGGATGCAGCTTGGAAGTGGATGACAGGATGGGTTTGCATTCCTGATAGTAAGCCTGCAAATTTCGGGTCTATATCACTTCATTGAAACGGCAGAAGTTCGAACACCATATGTTCGAACTTCTAACCTCGAAGTGCAAAACCATCAAAGGCTTAGAACAGCGATTTTTTTTTTCCCAGGGAAAAAAATCGTTGCTCCAAGAAACACACACACAACACACACACAACAAAAAAACAGCAATCCACACACATACACTTAAAATCCTACATCTAACCCTACACTAAACTGTACATACACTACT
>NC_056729.1:1730303178-1730370678 GCF_019279795.1 Protopterus annectens | reverse complement strand
GGTGAGTATATGTGTTCGGAGCAGCATGCCCAAATTACTATATTACAGTAAAATCATTTATTCTCTTTTTCTTTCACTTTCCTCATATCAAGCATCATTGTTAGTGAGAGAAAATGGCTACCTTTTATTTATAAAGTATTTATTTAACATTTGTTTACCATGAAAGTCTGACTTGGAACAAGCCAATTTTCAGCAGAGGACCAGGGAGAAATGCTTCAGTCACATGTCTTTGTAACATGAGAGGAAACTGGAGCACCCAGAAAAAACCCACAGAAATGCAGGGAGGACATGCATACTCCATACAGAAGGCACCCCAGCTGAGAATCGAACTGGAGAGCCTCTTGCTGTGAGGTAACAATGTGAACCACTGCACCACTGCACCATATTCTAAGACCTACACAAACATGGGAATGGAGAAAGAAGATTCGGCTGATAGAAATGACTGCAATTAGGATACAAATAATAAGCAAGAGGAGGCTGGAATTTATTGGAGAAAACTGGTAAAAGAACCATGGTATTGGGAGCAAATAATTAGAGGGGGAAATGGGAAGAGGCCAAGAATTTATTTGGACTGCAGGATAGAGATTGCTTTCCATATCCGGGATTGATATCAGACTATAGGCAAAGCAAAAGAAATAGGGGGATTCTAAGTGAAAGACCAGCACTAGTAGAGTTTTTAGTAGAATCTAGAACAAGAACAGAAGTTACTCTTAAAAAAGAAATAAATTAATAGAGTATAACATATTGCATGGTAACTATAAGAATCAATCAGAGGATGTTAGAAAGAATTAGGAAGAGAGACTGGATAAGCAATTCACAAAGAAACAATGTGGTGGGATATATGTATGTCTCCCAAATATGCAACAAAATCTAGAAAATTTAGGCAATTTGCTTGGAAGTGTTTACGTACAGTAGGTATTTTTATACTCCAAGTAGACTCTGAAGAATTTCTCTACAGGTAGACAGCAAATGCTGGAGGTGTGATGGGGAAGAAAGATGTAACTGGGAACATATTTTCTGGAAGTGTAATGAGTCTGCCAACTTTAAAGATCCCCTCCAGACTGCTCTATCAGAGATATTGGGAGAGCAAATGGTTATAACTAAGGAAATCATTTTTTTGAACTATAATACAGAATCAGTTTTGTTGAAAGAAGAAAGTCCTTGCTGAGTCTAATTATAGTGGCTGACAAAAAAGCAGTTACTAGAAAATGGAAATCAAAGTCTAAACCAACTTTACTAAAACTAGTGAATGTAGTAATAGTGGTAAAACAACTGGAATAGGGATCTTTAGAAAGAGGTAGGAGCAAATTACATAGGGAATAAAGGGGGATTGTGGGATCAATAAACGCAGAGGAGGAATGAGGTCTAAAAGAAGGCAGGACATAAATGACCCATGCAATGTTTGACTGAAAATGATTGGGTAGATTGTAAGTGATGTATAAAGTTGGCAACTGGGAGTGTGTCAGTATGTTTTGTGATGCAAAATACTTGCAACTAGGATTGCGTTATGTGGTTTGTTTTCATTTATATAAATGTATGATTGCTTATGTTGCAAGTGACGGTTTAATAAAGATGTTTCTTGTTTTAAAAAAAGAAAAGAAAATAGCTACCATTTTGGGGGGAGGGAAGTGACAGCATCTTGTACATGTAAGCTCACGGTAATCATGTGATCATTGCTGTCAAATAAGTGTTATGACGTGAGGGCAGGGTATGTGCTCACCAACCATAAGAATATCAAAAATGTAGTTGTTTTATTTTTCATTCTTTTATCTGTAAGAAATTAGTGTACAGAAAAGGGCTATCATTTTTGTGGGTTTGCAACATATGATAGCAAAGGGCAGTTATAGTTGCTGTGGTTTGCCGAAGGGGCAATGTATCTCAAAGTGCGAGGTTGCCAGTATTAATTTATTCTGCCCCAACTTCACAGTGAGAGGTGATGTACCTTCTCTAAAAGGGCGCAATACACTAGGATAGTGTTTGCATTTTGTACCCAAACAGGTTATTGATGCCTTCTCTGAAAGGGGCACAATATACCGAGATAGTGTTGGTATTTTGTACACAGACAGGTTATTCACAATACTTTTTTATCATTGCGAGCTACCTTAACGTAAAGGAAATATGGCATTGTACCTAAACCTAACAAAACCCAAAATTTCACAGGGCTTTTGTTGTCCCTGTTTGGCAGTCTATCTAGTTATAACTTTGGACTGTTGGACCATTTCTTACAAAGTGTGGTGAAACTGCTGTTCACTAAATCATCATTACACCAGAGGTGGTAAAAACAAATGCAATTTTTCTACTAGCCAAGGCAAAATTTCTATTGCTGCACACAGAGTCATGTACTTGTATACATTGTGGTTATTATAGTTTTCATAGGATCATAGGTGTGTACTAGGCTAATAGGCTCAGAGCCTTTATAAGCCTAGCCCAAAAAAAATTGGCCAGGCACTGTGCCACCCAATGTTAGTTCACACTGTCCCTATCTAGTAGGGCAACTGGAGTGATCCCTGGGGTAAACATTCTGTTACCCATCCATTCTTCAAGATTTCTCTTGAACTGGGCCAGCGAGGTGCTCTGCTTGACATGAATGGGAAGTGGGTCTATATTAGATGCGCGACCGTTCTGATGTTCGAATCATAGATGGTCGACATCATATGATCGAATGTCGGAAAGGTCGAAGGTGAAAATCAACGGCTTTTCACACGCAGAATGGGAAATTTTCCCTTTCTGCACTGAAGTGCGTTCTTGGTGTTGGTATATTTAAGTAGGGGGGGTGCAGGGGTGCAGAGGGGCTTGCCCCCTGCTCAGAGCAGTAAGGTAAGTTTTTGTTTTTAAATTTTATTATATAGTCAATGTTTTGAACTTTGCTCATATGAGTTCGCTCATGTGAGGTTCGAAGTTTTGAAACTTTGACTATATAATATAGACCCATGGGAAGCTTATTCCAGAGTATGGGCAGTCTTTGGGAGATGAACCTGTCCCTCCAGCATGTTCTGTTATTTCTGGTAATGAGGTTGTGATCTCTGGAGCGTGTAGTGCGGGGGGGGGGATTTCATTAGGTGTAGCATTTCAAGTAGGGCTGGGTCGGACATGGCTTTGTAAGTCAAACAGAGATCACCTCTAAGTAGATGATAAGAGACTGAAAACAGCTAAAGTTTCTTGAGTCTGTCCATGTAGGACATGTGTTTAAGACCTAGGATCCTTTCTGTGAGGTACTTTTGTGGCCTCTCCAACTGTTGTAGGTGTCTGGTCAGGTACATGCCAAACGGGGCATTATATTTGATGACTGGTCTAATGAGGGATGAGTAGAGAGGGATGATGACCTCTTTCTTCCTGGATGCGAAACCTTTGGTTATAAGATGTGCCATGTAGAAGGAGTTTTTGACCACAGTGGCAATGTGGTGGTCAAAGGTGAGGTGGCTGTCGACCTGGGTGCCCAGATCTCTTACGGCCCCTTCAGTGTTCAGTGGGCTCCCATCATAGGTTCATAGGTTCATAGGTTGATACTAGGCTATCTGCCCTAGGGCATTTATAAGCCTAGCCAGAGTGTGTTTGGCTTTTGCCACCCTTTTAGATTAGTTGACTGTGCCTCTGTATAATAGGTCACAGAAGATAGCCCTTTTAAGGTTAGTTTACTGTGCCTCTGTCTAGTAGGGACACAGAAGAGATCCCAGGGGTAAACCTACGATCTCCCATCCACTCATCAAGATTTCTCTTGAAGAGGGTCATTGAGGGGCTCTGCCTAACATGGATTGGGATTTTGTTCCAGAGTGAGGGGAGCCTCTGGGATATGAATCTGTCCCTCCAGCATGTCCTATTTATTTCTGTGCTGAAGTTTAAGTCCCTGGAGCGTGTAGCTCTAAGAGATTTGGATTTCCTGAGGTGGAGCATGTCCATTAATTCTGGTTTGGACATGGCTTTATACGTCAGGCACAGATCACCTCTGAGTAGGCGGTAAGCAACTGAGTAGAGCTGGAGTTTCTTTAGTCTAACTGCGTAGGGCATCTGTTTGAGTCCCTTGATCCTCTTGGTGAGGTACTTTTGGGGTCTTTCCAGTTGCTGCAGGTGTTGGGTAAGGTACATCCCAAATGGGGCATTGTATTCAATTATGGGTCTGATGAGTGATGAGTAGAGGGGCACAATGACCTCTCTTGATCTAGATGTGAACCCTTTCGTGATAAGGTGGGCTATAAAGAAGGTCTTTCTAACCACTTTGGCAATGTGATTGTCAAAGGAGAGATTGCTATCTACTTGGGTTCCCAAATCCCTAATTACTTCTTCCGTACTTAATGGATTACTACCTCTGTGGTAATTTGTGGGCACTTTGTTTTTCCCAAAGGGGATGACTATGCACTTTTTGGCATTTAGCTTTAGGCCATGGCTCTGGCACCAGTTATCCATCTCTGTGAGACCCTTTTGGTGGATGCTTGTGTCAGTCGGCGAGTCGATTATGGCACCCAGTTTGCAGTCATCTGCAAACTTGGTCATCCATAGTCCTCCCATGTTAGCCTGTACCTCAGAGAAATATACCAAACAAGAGAGGTCCCAGGACTGAGCCTTGTGGGATGCCACTTGTAACTGGTTTAGAGTCTGACATGGCACCTGCAATTCTGACCATGTGGGTTCTATCCCTGAGCCAGTTTTCAACCCATCTTGTGACATAGGGGTTGATATTTAAGCTGGTGAACTTATTTATGATGCCTGAGTGGGGTATTGTGTCGAAGGCTTTTGCGAGGTCCAGGTAGGCTGTGTGGACTACCTTCCCTTCATCTATGTCCTTGGTGACTGTTTCAAAGAAGTCGACCAGGTTCAAGAGACAAGATCTGCCCTTAACAAAGCCGCATTGGGTAGGATCCAGTGTCTGGAGGTTCCCAATGTCTTTGTTTATGAGTTCCATGATGATATGCTCCATAGCTTTGCAAACCAGGCTAGTCAGGCTTATAGGGCGATAGTTTCCAGGGTCCATTGTAGCACCACCTTTGTGGAGTGGGACCACTGTTGCTGTACACCATTCCTTGGGTACATATCCTGTAGTAAGGCTGAGATTGAACAGTGACTTTATGTGAGGGTTCAGTTCTTCTTGGGGCTTGTGTAGGACACAACCCGGGACACCATCCGGTCCCACTGATGCTGTGTTTTTTGCTTTGGAGAGGGCAGCTCTCACCTGTGCATCTGTGATGTCAGGGAGGCTACACTCTGTTGGGATAGACATTTGCTCTTTTGGGGGGAAGGGGGGGTTTGCACTGAACCTGTCTGCCAGGATGTTGGCAATGTCTGTGGTTTCAGTGTATTTTTTGTCATTTTGCACTAACTCAGAGCATATCTGGGAGTTGCCACCCAATTTTCCTGACATAACTAAAGAAGGCCTTGTGATTATCTTTAGCGTCTTGTGCAATTTTTCTTTCAAAGCTGGCCTTAGATGATTTTATGAGGGATCGTAGTTTCTTGCTAGTACTGATCAGAGATGCCTTCCCTTTTTGGGATTTTGCTCTATCATGTAGTAGCTTCCTCCTTCTATTGTATAGCTTATTTATGGCTGGGGTCCACCAGACAGGTCTCCTGCCTTTGGAGGAGTGAGTCTTGGTTTTATTTGGGATAGCACAATCCATGCATTCCTGTAGGTGTCCATAGAATGTGTTTGCAAAGGATTCTGCAGTTTGGGCCATATTTTCCACTGGCCCAGGGGCTTTGAAGGATTCCACCTCGGTTTTGAGAAGTGTGAAGTTTGCTTTTGAGAAGTTCTTCACCGTGGTTTCCTTGGCTGGGGGTGGGGATGGAATATGGATGTCCAGTGAGATTAATTTATGGTCAGATCTTACCAATGAGGGGTATACCTCTGGTATGGAACATAGAGTCCCCATGTTGGTGATGATCAGGTCCAATATGTTTTCCCCTCTTCTGGGAGTGGTGACCAGTTGTTCCATAGCATTTGAGTTTATAAATTCTAGGAACCGTTGGGCGAGGGTGTTGGGGCTTGAGTAGTGCTCCCAGTCTATGTTTGGGTAGTTGAAGTCACCCAATATGATGGTGTTTGGAGAGACCTTCATATTCTCCAGTGTTCTCAGGAAAGCTGAGTGGGGTTCCCAAGTTTGGGAGGGTGGTCTGTAGCAGGCTACAAACTGAAAGGCAGTTTTGCCCACTGTTAGTTGCACATGGATGGTCTCCGATGCTTCGTGCAGTGCCACTAACCTGGAGGTGTGGGTATCTTTGATGAATATGGATACTCCCCCTCCTTTTGTGGTTCAGTCCGAGTTTTGGTGCCTAAAAGCATGGTATGAGGTATAACCTGGTAGTGCTGGGGTGCCCTCGGGAGCCTTGAATCAGGTTTCTGTTACTGCACAGATATCAATATTCTCCATACTGAGGAGAGCCTCGAGTGTGTGCATCTTGAGGTTTAGACTTCTGGCGTTGAGCAGCATTACAGTTAGTTTCTTTTTCCTTGTGTTGTCTATGGAAATGGGTTTGTCTTTTGAGCCTTGCCTAAAAAAGGCACTATGGGGGTGGCAAGAGCCTTAGCCAATATTCGAAAGCCCAGGGGTGACAGCTGCAAGCTGTCCCTAGTGAAGCAACGTGGCTTGTCGAGCATGTCATCCCAGGCTGACAGACACTGGATCCCCTTTGAATGATACCAATACTTTAGCTAATTGTTAAAATTGATCATTTTGTCTTTATACTGTGGCATGATTCTTGGTGAGGGTAAGATGCTACTCAAGGTCAGGGTCATACCAGCCTGGGCTACATGATCAGAGAGCTCCTCTATGTCTCTTTTCATGTAGTCCAGGGAGGTACGTCTCAGGTCATTCACACCAGCATGGACAATGATGGAGTCATATTTGTACTTGCTTTGGAGTGACCTGAGTGCTTGTGTTATATGGCGGATCCTGGCACCCAACAGGCAGCTTACAGTGACCTTCTCCTTGTTCAATGTGGTAATTTGTGGGAACTGAGTTTTTTCCAAAGGGGATGATAACGCAGTTTTGGCGTTAAGCTTCAGGCCATTGTTACGATACCAGTCATTGGTCTCAGACAGGTCCTTTTGTAGGATGTCTGCATCACTTGGGGAGTTGATAATAACTCCTAGCTTGCAGTCAACAGTACACTTGGTTAGCCAAAGTCGTTCTGTTTTGGCCTGGACTTCTGAGAAGTAGATGCCAAACAGGAGAGGGCCCAGGACCGAGCCCTGTGGGACTCCACTCATGACTAGTCAACAGTGTGACCTGGAATCCGCAACTTTCACTCTGTGGGTCCTGTCCATGAGCCAATTTGCAACCCACCTAGTGATGTAAGAATTGCTGCCTAGTTTGGTGAGTTTATCAATGATACCTGAGTGAGGAATGGTATCAAAGGCCTTGGCCAGGTCGAGGTAGGCTGTATGCACTGCCTTACCCTCATCCACAGCCTTGGTGATTGCCTTGAAGAAGTCAACTAGGTTCTGCAGGCAGGATCTCCCCTTGACCAAGCCAAACTGTGTGGGGTCAAGAGTTTAGAGATTGCCTATATCTTTGTTAAGCAGGTCCATGATGATGCACTCCATAGCTTTGCATACCAGACTCATCAGGCTAATGGGGTGATAGTTCCCAGGGTCTCTAGTTGCTCCCCCTTTACGGATTGGGATGACTGTAGCAGTGCATTATTCATTATGGACATAGCCTGAGGTAAGGCTGTGATTGAACAGGGCACACAGATGTAGTGCCAGTTCATTTTGTAGCTCATGTAGGATGCACTCAGGGATATTATCAGGTCCCATGGATGCTGTATTATTGGCTTTGGACAATGCAGCTTTTACCTGTGTCACAGAAATTGTGGGTACCAAGCTTTCTTCTGGTATTGTGATAGGGTCCTGTGGGGAGGGGTAAAGTTGGGACTGAATCTGTTGGCCAGTATGTTGGCTATATCTGTTGGTTCAGTATAGGAGGTACCATTGTGAAATAACTCCGAGCAAATCTGGGTATTGCCTTTGAGGTTTTGATATAGCTATAGAAGGCCTTGTGGTTGTTTTTGGTGTCAGCTGCAATTCTGCCTTCATAGCTGGCTTTAGAGGATTTGATAAGGGATCTCAGCTTTTTGTTGAGACTGATAAGGGAGGTTTTCCAATCTTGTGACTTCATTTTTTTTCTGCAACAGTTTCTTCCTTCTATTGTAGAGTTTATTGATGGTTGGGGACCACCAGATTGATTTCCTTTCTTTGGAACAGCACGTCTTAGTTCTATTTGGTATGGCAAGGTCCATGCATTTCTGTACATGCTTGTTCAGTGCATTGGTGTATAATTCGGCAGTCATGTAGCTATTTTCCATTGGCATGGATGCCAAAAAGTTAGCCACCACTGTTTTTAGGACCCAAAAGTTGGCTTTAGAGAAGTTTTTCAGGGTGGTCACATTAGCGGGGATTGTAGATGAGATAGAGATTTCCATGGTGATCAGGTTGTGGTTGAATTTAACCAGGAAGGAATCGACTATAGGTGTGGAGCAATGGTCTCCCATGTTGGTGATAACCAGGTCGAGGATGTTGCTTCCTCTAGTGGGGGTCAGAATGACCTGGTCCAGGGCATTGGAACTGATAAATTCCAGAAAGCTTTGGGCTTGTACATTGTTACTTGAATAGTTTTCCCAGTTGATGGAAGGGTAGTTGAAGTCACCCAGTATGAGAGTATTGTGTTGGACCTTGATAGATTCCAGGGTGCTTAGGAACTTGGCCTGAGAGTCTAGAGACATGTTTGGGGTTCTGTAGCAGGCTATGACTTGCATCGCAGTCTTACCCAGTGTTAGTTGTACCTGAGGTATCTCGGATGCATTATGTGGGGCTACCAGTCTAGAAGATTGCCTATCCTTTAAGAATATGTAGACACCACCGTCTTTGGAGCTTCCGGCTGTATTCTGTGGCCGAAAGGTATGGAATAAGTTGTAGCCTGGGAGCACAGGGGTACTTTCCTCCTCTTTAAACCAGGTCTCCATTACAGCACAGATGTTGGCATTCTCCATTTTGAGGAGTGCTTCGAGTGAGCGCGTCTTGAGATCTAGATTCTAGTGAGCAGCATGACCCTCAGATTGCATTTGTTTGTAGCTGTTACGGTGGAAATTTGGTCTTTGGAACATCGCCTAAAAAAGGCACTATAGGGGTGTCAAGAGCCTTAGCCAGTACCCAGAATCCCAGGGGTGACAGATGCAGGCCGTCTTTGGCAACGCATTGAGGTCTGTTGATCATGCCGTCCCAGGTAGACAGATACTGGATCACCTTAGAATGACACCAGAAACTCAGCCAATTGTTGGTCAGTCATTTTCTGCTTGTACTGTGGTATCATTCTGGGTGATGGTAGAATACTGCTCAGGGCTAGGGTCATACCTGCCTGGGCCACATAATCCAAGAGTTCCTTCACATCGCTTTTCATGTAGTCCAGGGAGGTACATCTCAGATCATTCACACCCACATGGACAATGACTGAGTCATATTTGTACTTGTTATGGAGTTACCTGGGTGCATGTGTTATGTGGCGGATCGTGGCACCCGATAGACAGCTGACTGTTACCTTTTCCTTGTTCAGCCTAGTGAGTGGGACATCAGTGTGGCTCACAATTGAGTCTCCTATGATTAGTACATTGGGCAAAGTGTTTTGCCGTAAGGGCTTAGGTTGAGGGGCACACTGTGGTGGTTAGCTATGTGTTCTGAGGTTGGAGTTGTGTTGTGGTGGTCGAGTGCATTTCTGTCTTAGGGGTCTCTGTTGTTTGGGTAAATTTTTATTGAAAGCCTCCGTACATGTGGGTGTATGGTTTGTGTTTCTATGTGTGGGTTTTGATGGTTGGTGTTTTGGAGGGCTGTGTGTTCTATGTAGTGAGTTACAGGTGTTGACCTTCTCCTATTGACCAGCTAGTCCAGTCTTGGTTGGAGTGTGCACTGTTTTCAGTTTGGTGATATAAATGCATGTCTGACATTATTCGTTACCAGCAGCCATGTAGTTTAGGATGTTAGGAAGTGTGATCATCACAGTACTAGCATTTATTCATTTGAGTCAGTGCTGACAGTGTAAATTTTTGTTTGGCTGACACTGTTTTTATTATGTTTAATTAATCTCCTCCAGATGTTCAGGTTCAGTTATTTTTAACCTTTAACCTATAGCTACTACCTTGATTGTCTGCTCTGGCTTGGCTCTTATTAGGCTCTAAGAGTCAAGCCAGACCCTTGGCTTGGCTATTCTTGGGGGGGGGGGGCATAGCATAATGGTTAAGGTCTTTTCCTTACAGATACAAGGTACAGGATTTGAGTCTGACCTATGGTTACTGGCCAAGTGTGTAATGGTCTGCATATATCCCAGTATTTACCTATGAAAATGTTTGTTTGTTTAACAAATTCTTGTTGGTTCACCCATAGCCTTGTAATAAGAAAATGAACCATTCCACATACAGATCTGGCTTTCAAAAGAAACTAAGACTATCATGAAAGAAAGAGACAGTGTCTGGAAAGCCTGGATCAAAACTAAACAAACTCATCTTCTCAAATACAGACAACTACGTAATCTTGCCAAAAAATTATATATTGTATTATAGAAAAAAATCATTTTATAGCTCAGGCCAGCATAAACATAAATCTAACCCCCGTAAATTCTGGTCAATACTCAGTAGCATCCTTTACCCAGGCACTCCCTCTAACCGATCCCCCTACCCAAACTCAACTCCGGAGCATCAGATACCCAACTTAATTCCCACTTCATGTCCTCCATCCAAAACCTCCTACCCTCTCAACCTAACTCCTACTCCTTACCACACCCAACACCCACCCCCAATAGCACTTTTTTCTCCTTCCAGCCACTTCCTACTTCTTGCATCAAATCTCTACTGCTCAAACATAAACCCTGCTCTCTCTCTACTGATAAATTACCTCCCTCCTTCCTCAAACTTGCAGCTGACTCTATTGCCTATCCAGTGACTATATTAATTAATAGATCTATGCTAGAATCTACTATTCCTACTCTTTGGAAATCGTTCTACACTACCCCTCTCCATAAAGGAGGCAACTCCACTGACCCTTCCAACTATCGACCTATTGCCATACTATCCCCCCTATTTAAGATACTAGAAAAATGTATCCATACACAGCTTCTAAACCACCTTCTCAATCACAAATACTCACCCCTACTCAACATGGTTTCCATCCCTATCACAGCACTTCTACTGCTCTACTCTCCTTCACCCACACCATTGCAGAATCCCTGGACAATAATAAACCTACCTCCTGTCTCTTTCTAGACCTCTCCAAAGCTTTTGATACAGTATCCCATCCTTTACTTCTATCTAAACTCACAAACTTTCACCTGTCCTCCTCCACTCTCAGCTGGTTCGCTAGCTCTCTATCTGGACGCCAACAATCAGTCAAATGGCTCTCCTCCTATTCTCCTTTCCTGCCTGTCTCGACTGGGGTTCCACAAGGTTCCATCTTAGGCCCCCTTTTATTCAACATCTTCACCAATGACCTCGTCACCTCTTGCAATCAGTCATCTCTCATACAATACTCTGATAATTCCACTATTATTTGTACAGCTGACAACATCTCTGACCTGCACACTCTAACTCAAAAAGCTCTACTTTCCACCGAACAATGGCTTTCAAAAAACTTACTAATTCTCAATCCCAAAAAAAACAAACTCTTGCTCTTCCTCCCCCGTTCTCTTGCTTGACATAGATCATCATTTGTCATTAAGTGTTGTAATAATACAGCCATCCAACCTGACACTCACACTAAACTCTTAGGGGTCATCATTGACGATGAACTAAAATTCAATCAACATATACAGCAATGCATAAAGAAAACCCATCAGAAACTAGGTCTCCTTTATCGCAACAGAAAATACCTCACTCCTGAGGCTAGACTCACCCTTGGACAAGCACTTCTCCTCCCCTCTCTCCTCTATGCCGCCCCAGTTCTCACAAATATTCAAACTACTACCCTGAACAAACTTCAACAAACCTACCACAAAATAGCCAGATTCATTACCAACTCCCCACACAACACGCACCACTGTAGTGTATTGCCTTAAAGTCTCTACAATAGCTGAAGCTCCCACAATTACTACATCTCTACCAATTTCACATGCTGCACTCTATGCTCTTTAAACCCTCCTACTGTCCATCTCTATCTCTCCTTGTTTCTATCTACTCCCCTTCTCGATCTCTCCGCACCTCAAATCAGCAATTGCTCGATATCTACCACCCTAATAGGTCTGAAGATAAGCAACTCTACAAACACTCTGTGGCCCAAGCTTGGAATAAACTTCCCCTGGATATACGTTCTATCTCTCACACTCCACTATTTAAAAAAAAACTGAAGACACATTTATTCAACTCCAGAACCTGTCCCTGCTATGGCCCTAATTAGCTCTCCCCTCCCCCACAGTCACATCACTCTCAGTAGATCCTACAGACACTCTTGACTCTCCCCCATTGTTCAGCAACAAAGAATTTAATTTTGAAAAAAAAAATTTTAATTTATTTTCTCTTTTTAATTATAATCTTCACGTGTAGTTATTTACTTCTATTGCTTACTATTATTGTTTGTAATACTTGTTGTTTTTTTTGTACTGTAATTATATATTGTATTTTCTGAAGCTTTTCTCCTCAGGTCTCCACTGAAAATGGGACAAAATCCCAGTTGGACTAACCCGGTTAACAAATGTCAATAAATAAATAATAAATAAAATCTGTAATATGAGAATATAACCACTCTTAAAGGATTACTCCTCCTGGTTTGAAAATAATTATTATTTCAAAGGGACTGGTGTTCTTATATCAATGCTGACACCCTAGTGACCAGAATCTAGGTGGGACGTCATAATACTACTGTGTGTGCTCACTGGTCATCTTCCACTTTTTAGGGCACTACAGGTGAATTCTTTTTTTTTTTTTTTGGCTTTTTTTCTTCACAAATGTAATATGTCTTTGTTTCTGGCTTATGGTGCTTCTTAAAATAAAGGGTTCCATTTTGGGCAGGGGTACACATGGCATTTATACCATGCATATACTATGAGTGGGATACCTGGTCACTGGTCAGGTCATATAGATTGTGTTTTAAGTAATGTGTTCCAAACTACAAACAGCAAAGACCAAGACACAAATGAAGTCAGAAGGAAAGTAAAACATGATACAGTGAAAAGAGAGGAGATTCTCAACATGAAATATGGACATAGCTGGAGAAAATAGAAGGAACAGACAATCAGAAAGAAACAGATGGCATTATATCCTGCACTATCCTACATATATTTAATGTTCATCTGTAATCCTAACTTCAGTCTGTCAGCTGATGCCCCAGAGATTCTTTCTGTTACACTCATGAAGCTAAAAATAAAAGAAAATCTGTACATAAATCCATCATTCAGCAAGGTATGCAAAAACAATTAGACAGCTTTTAAGCCATATGGTTCTCATAAACCTTTCCTTTCCTTTCATCCCATTGAATTTGCTGAAGAACACATTTTTTAAAACATCAGCAGTTGTCACACACTGAACATTGAATATTTAATTTAAGAAGGTTTAAGAAGGATTCCATCGAGTGAAGCCATACAGGAGTGCTGACCAGAAAAAGATCTCTGAACAATTTCACACAACCACAATGTAGCTTTAAAACAACTTTTGTCACTTTGTCTTATGTCATCCCTGTTTTCCCTCAGGTTGGATTACAATAATGCTTGTGTGAACTCAGTATGTTATTTTAGCTAAGAAAAATGAATTGTGGGCTCACTGGCTAACTAATACATATCAGCTGATTAAATATTAGATCATCTCCTTATAACATGCTGGAATAAACAGCTAGAACTCTCATTTCATAGATCACCCACTCCTTCTATTTTGCCATGAGAGAAAAGTCCTTCAGTAAAATCATATCTGCTAGCTAGAACCATTTACAAGATTTTAGAAAGACCACACTGACTATAAGGAATTCAGAATCTGCCTAAAGGCATATCTCAAAAATGGAACTGTTTCATGGGTGGAAGGTAAACATCCGTGTTGCATATTCTTTTACGCTTAAATCCTGAGTGCTCTGAACACTACATTCGGGGACTGATGCTCACTTTAGCCCTGTCTCTCTACATCTCCTTTACATATATTGCCTTTCCAGGTTACTGCTTCGATCTCGGCTGTACCTCATCTACCACTTCGTATTACAGTACAGAGAATGTTCGTAGTAGATGTTTATAGCTGACTATAATATTCTCTTCATCGGCCTTCAGGATTCTGTTCTTTACGTAATAGTGTTTTATAGTAGTAGAAAGAAATGATGTATACGTCCTCTACCAATGTTGGTATGATTTGGAATCTGTATGTTCTGACGAATAAAATTTGTTATGACATGCTTATATGTTGCACTCCAACTGCCCTTGTTGGTCAGGACAAGGATAAACCAGCTCACTTCATAGTCAACAAATACAATTTAATAAAATAACACTTAGACATGTCCTGTGCATTATTCAGACTTTATTTTACACACCTTCACATTTTTAGTGTAGCTTTTTGCAAAGGATGCTGCTTTAGTGTTTATAGTAATATTTAGGAGGTGATTACAATATTTGTTTATTTGATTTATAACTACACTTTTGTATTATTATACAATGGACAGTAAGAGGTGATTCCTGTGGTCCTTAGGAGCTACTGACCATAATATTCGATATCTATTTATTTATTGTTGCCTGGGTTAGTCTCAGTATGCCTTTGGCCTGTTATCAGGAGAGACCTGTGATGTCATTTATATTGATAAGTGCCATTGGATTTTTAACATCCACATGAATTGCTACCAACTTAGGCAGAAGGGACCTTTATTTAATATTCCAGTTGAGGGACAGGCCGTCAGGGTTGCTGCAGTACTCCCAGCAGGCAGAGGTTTATTGATAGTAAGGGAAAATGAAACCAAGCACCCTGCATGGGGAATAGAACCCACCATCTTCCAATCTTTCCCATATCAAAGGTATCTGTGATACCTCCTACACCATAAACATGAACATAGACACACCAATACCTATAACGTGACTTTCATAAGTCTCATGTTGAAACAGTCCATAATACCCATGTATCTCCACACAGAAAGATGTTGGTCACACTATTGTCTTTCTCTTGATACCTAGGAAGTAAATTCCATGAATCCAAGGGAGGTATGGCTATGATACTGGCATGCACGCAATAGGTCATTCAGCATAACCACAGTGGAGCTAATCAGAAAAGAGCTGTGCTAGATGATTGGAGGAGACAGCTACAAGTTATTATCTTACTTTACCGTGAAATATATTGTGTCATAAATACTAAAATGAATGACAGCTAGAGACAGGTTCTACTACTGTGGTATTGGAAACTCTAGGGGAAAATAGGCCTATCAAGGTAGTCATAGTGGATCTATTTGAAAAGATCAGCAGGTCAAAAACCCACTCCATCAAGACCACAACATCAAATGTTGTATATGTCAAAAGCCAGTTTGACTGAAGTTCAACTCATTGAATACCATACTTTGCCAGCAGCTCAGACATCCATACGTGCTACTACTTGAATACACTTTGCTCACTAGATAAATATATATATGTACACAGTAACATCTTGGCTGCTGGCGGACTATGGTATTCAACGAGTTGAACTTCCATCAAGTTGGCTTTCGACAAATACAGTATTTGACGTTGTGGTCTCGATGGAGTGGATTTCAACATTCTGGCTGTGACCGTTCAATTATTTCAAACAGATCTGACCTCAGACCCTTGCTGTAGTGTTAAATATTGGAAAGCACATCCTGTGATGCTGGTAACATTAAATTTACAGCTATAGTATACTGTTTATTAAAAACAGGAAGAATAGTCAGCCATCCAGAAGCCTTTTCCCTAAATCCTGGATGTATATGAAACAATAAAATCAGATCCACTGTATGAATATGCTTAAGCTTAAACATTTTACAAACAAACGGAAATACAAGAGGTAAATTAACTTCATTGTGTTACCACCACAGCACATCACAATGATGTTTTCTGTATCAATCATTTTCTGAAATAGAATATTTATAGTCAGCACAAAAGCATCTACCTTCAGCATTCAATTCTTTTGTTAGCACTCAGTGTCCTTAATATCTGCCCATTGTAGGCAAAAACATTCCTAAGTACTATAATGGCTTATGAAGCCTGTCTGTACTGCTCTACCTGGAAAAAGTATACCAAATAAAATCAGTTTAATTAATGCACTTAGCTCACATTGCATAACATAAAGTGCTTAGAAATAAAAAAAAATGTTCATATTACTAAAATAAATACAAGTGTTGGCTGAAAGTAGACAAAGCCCGTGAAATAAATATATCTTAAGCCAACAAAATAAATATGTCTTAAGAGATCTCCTAAAGCTGCCAGTGGTCTGAATTCCATAGCTAGCAAGGCAGTAAATTCCATAGGAGCAGCAGGGTTTAATACAAAAAAACATAAAAGCCAAATGACTTCAGTTGCATTCTGAAAAATATTAACGGCCCTCTGACAGAGCTGAGCAAAGTGACCATAGCAACTGGTATAGAATTAACCCCCCCCCCCAAAGACAGGCTGGGCCTAGGTCATAAATGAGTGCAGACCCAGCAGCACAGACGTGATGTCATCATGATGGGTGATATCTGCCAATAACCTGGCTAGAGAATCCTGAACCTGATAAATATTAATGCTAGGCATCCCCATGCAAACAGCACTATAATAACCCAAGCACAAGGAGGCAGAAGGGTCTTCTGCTCACTATGCCAGGGTCTTCTGCTGGAATTAGGTGCTTCTGTTCAAGATCCTGCTCAGGTAAACAACAGCTATCAACCTGGACACTGACTGAAAGCTGAGCGTTTGTGTGTCTTCACTTTTGATGTCCTACACCTGCCTTCACCAGTATTTGCTTATGCACAGCCATAATCCTTCCTAAATGACTTCAGAGACGATCTTCTAGTTTTGCAGGGTGCAGGTAAGAGGCAACTATTTGTATTCTGAAAGGCAACTGTGAAATGCTTTAAATGTTAGGCTACAATAACACCATGGTTTTATGCCTCCCCATCCTGACTGGTAAGCACACTCCTCGGCAGGCATAGGTCCTTCTGTTTATCCCCCAGTGCCAAAACATGCCCATGGCTGAAATGTATTTACACATAATTATTTTGGCTGTGGCATGACAAAAGCCACCACCTTCCATCCATGTCAAAGATGAGCTGACATCATCCGCCTATTCTGCAACTTCTTTAGTTCCTTATAATTCAAGTGTGGATTACTGGGCATAGCAGGCGAGACCACAGGATAGTTCATAGTTCATAGTTTAGTACTAAGATAACTGCCCTTGCAAGCCATTTTAAGCTTAGCCAATTATCCCTTGTGAGACTCAAACCCTGCACCCTTTGTCTGTAAGACGAACACCTTAGCCATTAAGCCACCCTCCCAAGGATCATAGGATAATAGGACATTACTAGGCTATCGACCCCGAGGTTATTTTAAGCCTAGTCATTTCATGCCAATATAATATCATAGAAATGTTAGTCAATACCCAAGATTGCATTTAGTGATGATTTCCCATGTCCAGGAGTGTTGTGGTCACTATCCCCGGTAAGAATTTACAGTGCCCCATCTATTCATCCAGGTGGATGGAGAAATAATACTTAAAGAGAAAGTCTGGCTCCACAAACAATGTTGTATATAGAAGACTGACTCCTTAATCTTCTACTTGTCAACCTCCCACACAAGCTCTTCGCTTATTTAGCAGTAGTCATGTGACATTCCTTGGCCAAAAAGTAATTTGCTCCTGCCATGTTTTAGTCAATCTTAATATGTCCCTCTCCTGCTCATCATTTGCCTGGCATCACACCCCAGATGTACTCTTTGATTTGTGATCCATTCAGCAGCTCCAGACAGCTGTTTTGGATGGAGTCTGACCACCTAACCAACCAGGAAATTGCCATAAAACACAACTCTAATGCCTGGCTCCAGAGCTGGGTCCTAGTATCTTTGTTCCAGGCAAGGTTCTCTGATTTTTGAAATGAACCAACACTGTTGTCAAATTCTGGATCATTCTTTATCTGACCTCTCCTGTTAGACAACCTGTAGAGTGTCATCCTTCCATGGGGGGGGGGGGGGGGGTAGCTCCAGACCTCATAGTAGTAAGAATCATCAGACAACACCTATCCTCTCATCATGGGAGTGTTATCCTTCCATGGGGGGTGTAGCTCCAGACCATGTAGGAGTAAGAATCATCAGATCACACATATCTTCTCACCATGGGAGTGTCATCCTTCCATGGGGGGGGAGGGGTAGCTCCAGACCATGTAGGAGTAAAGAATCATCAGATCACACCTATCCTCTCACCATGGGAGTGTCATCCTTCCATGGGGGGGGGGGCTCCAGACCATGTAGGAGTAAGAATCATCAGATCACACATATCTTCTCACCATGGCAAGTTCTTAATCTCAAGGTGAGTTTGCATTAATGAACTATATAATTTTTGCAGACAATGCAGCCTTTCTTTCCTGTGTGTGTGTGTGTGTGTGTGTGTGTGTGTGTGTGTGTGTGTGTGTGTGTGTGTGTGTGTGTGTGTGTGTGTGTGTCTGTGTGTGTGTGTGTGTGTGTGTGTGTGTGTGTGTGTGTGTGTGTGTGTGTGTGTGTGTGTGTGTGTGTGTGTGTGTGTGTGTGTGTGTGTGTGTGTGTGTGTGTGTGTGTGTGTGTGTGTGTGTGTGTGTGTGTGTGTGTGTGTGTGTGTGTGTGTGTGTGTGTGTGTGTGTGTGTGTGTGTGTGTGTGTGTGTGTGCATGTGTCTGCCTGTGTGTGTGTGTGTGTGTGTGTGTGTGTGTGTGTGTGTGTGTGTGTGTGTCTGTGTGTGTGTGTCTGTGTGTGTGTGTGTGTGTGTGTGTGTGTGTGTGTGTGTGTGTGTGTGTGTGTGTGTGTGTGTGTGTGTGTGTGTGTGTGTGTGTGTGTGTGTGTGTGTGTGTGTGTGTGTGTGTGTGTGTGTGTGTGTGTGTGTGTGTGTGTGTGTGTGTGTGTGTGTGTGTGTGTGTGTGTGTGTGTGTGTGTGTGTGTGTGTGTGTGTGTGTGTGTGTGTGTGTGTGTGTGTGTGTGTGCGTGTGTCTGTGTGTGTGTGTGTGTGTGTGTGTGTGTGTGTGTGTGTGTGTGTGTGTGTGTGTGCGTGTGTGTGTGTGTGTGTGTGTGTGTGTGTGTGTGTGTGTGTGCGTGTGTGTGTGTGTGTGTGTGTGTGTGTGTGTGTGTGTGTGTGTGTGTGTGTGTGTGTGTGTGTGTGTGTGTGTGTGTGTGTGTGTGTGTGTGTGTGTGTGTGTGTGTGTGTGCGTGTGTGTGTGTGTGTGTGTGTGTGTGTGTGTGTGTGTGTGTGTGTGTGTGTGTGTGTGTGTGTACCTTTTATATATATATATATATATATATATATATATATATATATATATATATATATATATATATATATATCAGCATCACCTCCATTCTGCGTATGTTTTATTGCTGTTTTTCTCTTCCTCCTTTTGAGGAGTCCTCCTACGGATTACCATGGCCTAAGTACATAATTCTGTATTTTATTACTAGTACCATTTTGCATGGTGTCTGAACTGAATGCCTTTTATTTGTTTCCATCTTGGCCAGACACCTTCTCATACTTTTCATCTCGGATGGCCCTTCAGCTGTTGTAGATCACTTTTTGGCATATGTGAACAGGCCCCCCTTGTGTGCTCTCCTTTATGACCAGCTACACAGACATTACAGAGCTCTTGGTCTGTGTGTTATTGTATTGCTATTTATTTGGCTAAATGGCACCATTTTCATTAAGCAGATCTAATGCATAAAATAAATTGCAAAACATGCCTGTATTGAGAACAATTAATATTAAAATCATGTTAAAAGAATGCACTGGCAGTTATATAATGACATGCGGCTTCTTCAGTGGTAAATTTCATCTGTACTTGCTTGAAATTGCTCATAGATGAGTACTATTTAATTACTATTTAATATTTAATTTCATTTGGAATGGAGAACACAGGAAAGAAAAATAAATCACGGGAAGTGCAGCCTGGATATGGGAAGTGCAGCCTGGATACGGGAAGTGCAGTCTGGATACAGGAAGTGCAGCCTGGATACGGGAAGTGCAGTCTGGATACGGGAAGTGCAGCCTGGATATGGGAAGTGCAGCCCAGATACGGGAAGTGCAGTCTGGATACAGGAAGTGCAGCCTGGATACGGGAAGTGCAGCCTGGATATGGGAATTGCAGTCTGGATACGGGAAGTGCAGCCTGGATACGGGAAGTGCAGTCTGGATAGTAAAATAGGATTTTGAGACTGTTTTCTGACCGACTACAGGAAATGACAAACTTAAATGAAGTTTTTACTTTTAGCATGCTGTGCTCTGATTTGGTGTCCCATGTTCAATATTTGGAAAATCAGAGTACAGGTAAGTAACTTAGCTATAGATAGTCCTGGAAGTCAATTCACTTCAAATGGAATGATGCAGTGATGCTCTGTTCAAGGGGCATCTGTGGTGAGGCAAGGCAACAGATTTCCTTTTCTATTTAAAGTGTTCGATGTGTCAGCAAACATGGATAGAACATATTCTGCATAGGGCGAGAGATCTCTTTCATCAGACTTGACCAAGCTCCCTTTGAAAGGAGGTTATGTGCTGCATAGCACGTTGTCACATATACTTGTCTGCTGAAACTAGCTGTACTTAGGAGTACAGAGCAGACAATGGTTTGCTCTAGGCTCACCTCAGGTACACCTCCTAGCTATAGCTTTGAGATGCTGCTCATCACCCTACCTCTCATCATCATCATCACAATCATCAACCCCCCCTTCTCCATTTTCTACATGGAGTCGGGGTGTTGTGTCAACTGTCACCATCTCTATTGATTTATTGCCACTCTCCTGCCTTCTTCAACACTCATGCCTAACTACCACACATCTTCTCTCACACACAATCCATCCATCTCTTTCCTGGATTCCCTTGTTTCCTCTTGCCTACTTCCTGTCTGTCCCAAATCTTCTCCACCAGATTGTTTTCTGCTTTTCTGTACATCTGCCTGAATCACCACAATCTGTTCTGTTTGAACTTCTCTGCAATTGGAGCTATTTTGGATTCTGCTCTGACAATTTCTTCATCTGTCTTACAGTGTGTATCCTACCACCCATCTCGGGCACTTCATCTCCATCACCTCTAGCTTCCTCCACTGCTCCACCAATACTGCCGAGGTTTCTATAACCTACAGTAGTACTGGTCTCACCACTGTTTTGTACACCTTACTTTTCAGCTTCTTTGGCCTTCTTCTGTCATGCACTACATCGGACCTACAGTAGTACTGGTCTCACCACTGTTTTGTACACCTTACTTTTCAGCTTCTTTGGCCTTCTTCTGTCATGCACTACACCGGACCTACAGTAGTACTGGTCTCTTCTTTGGCCTTCTTCTGTCATGCACTACACCGGACCTACAGTAGTACTGGTCTCTTCTTTGGCCTTCTTCTGTCATGCACTACACCGGACCTACATTAGTACTGGTCTCTTCTTTGGCCTTCTTCTGTCATGCACTACACCGGATCTACAGTAGTACTGGTCTCTTCTTTGGCCTTCTTCTGTCATGCACTACACCGGACACTCTGTCCCATTTGGCTGCAGCCTCTCTGATTCTAGCTTTGATACCTTCATTCAGCCTTCCTTTCACCTCAACCACCCCCTCCCAGGTACTTAACCTGTTCCATTATCTTCTCTTCTATCTCAACTCTCAGCTTCTTCTGATTCCTCCCATTTCCTGCCATTACTCAGTTTCATTCCAAGGGCCTACAGTTTTGCATACCATTCCCCTATCCTTTGATGAAGTTCTTGCTCGGAGTCTGCCTGTAATGCCATATCATCTACATGCAGCATCTTTGTTGGTGTTTCTCCTATGACCTGTTTGTAAGTGTAGTGAATCACCAGTATGAACAGCAGTGGGCTCAGAGATGAAACTTGCTGTGCATCCATGCCCACTGTTAACCCCGTGTATGACCGAAGACTGTTCGTACTTGAGTTATTGGGTCCTTGCACATAACCTGCACTAACTCTACCAATGTTTCTGGGACTTTTAAACACCTCAGGACTGCCCAAATCAGCTTTCTTGTGACTTTGTCATATGCTTTCACCAAGTCTAGGAATACCCATTTTTTTATTTATTTATTTATCGTCTGTTGACTGGGGATAGTCGAGGTGGTATTTATACTACTAGGGGAAGTTTGGCCAGGGTATTGGGAAACTTCCCCTACTCATTTTGATAGGTGCTATGGGATCTTTTATGATCACCTAAATTATCACCAACTCAAGGATGACACACTCGAGAATCTAGCATCCTCTTATGCTGCACTGTAGTGTCAACAATCTAGTCACCTGCAATGGGAATAAAACCCACAACCTTCTGCACCAAAGGCAAGTGTGCTACCTGGTGAGCCACCACCACTGACTACTGTTAGTTGCTTACTAGATATAATTATGAAGACATGCAATGATTCCATGTGTAAATCAATATTTCTGAATCTAAGTGACTTATAAATTATTGCTTGATTTCTAGTAAAACCCAGACAATACTGAAAATCCAGCACAAAAATCCAACTACCTGAAACCTGATGGTCCACAGCCCCAGAAACTAAAGCTCAAAGCACATATGGGCAGAAAGGACAAGCCCCCCAACACTCAAATGTATATACACCATGAGGGCTTGCCTTCCATATTGGGGGTGCATAGGGCTTGTCCTCTTGAAAAATGCATACAGTTTAACTTTTTTGCCCATGTTTGTTTTGTGCATAAAACTAAACAACCTTCTTAAACTGCATATGAACAGCTAGGATGTGAAGGACATGTTGGTCTTTGATAGGGATGAGATATGATGTCCTGTTTCATCAGGACAAGTGATGTATGAACTTTGATGAGAGACAGTCTTCAGAAGACAGTGAGGGTTGTCTTCAGAATTAGTGACAGATTTGTGGCAGTCAGACCCCAGTGTAAACATAGGGTAGCATTCATAAGTTCAGTCCCAGCATAAACCAGTGGGGCTACAATCAAAGGTTCATAGGTTCATAGGTGTTTACCAGGCTAATGACCACAAGGGCCTTTTTAAGTCTAGCCATGTATCCCAAATCTCTGACAAATTCTGATGCCCTTGATAAGTGTAAGCAGGGGCCTGGGAGATGAACCATTTACAGATTACTTGTGTCCATTAAAGACGTAGGTGCCAAACCAGGGATGAATTTCTAGTTTCCCATCGAATGGTCCAAGTTGCACTTGAATTGGGTTAGGGAAGAACTCTGCTTCACATGGATGGGAAGCCTGTTCCTTAGACGTGGTAGTCTCTGGGATACATTCTTACCTCTCCAGCGGGTCCTATTTATATCACAGGCAAAGTTTAAGTCTTTAGAATGGGTAATTCTGGTGCTGTTTGTTTTGTGGATATGCAAGAGGTCCATCAGAGTGGGGTCTGACAATGCCCTTATGCCAGACATAGATCTACCCTCAAAAGCCTGTAGGAGACAGAATACAGGGATAAGGCCTTGAGGTGGTCTGCATAGGACATTTTACTTACACCCTGTATTCTTTTAGTGAGAAACCTCTCTGGATGTTCCAATTGTTGGATATGCCTGGTTAGGTACATACCAAAGGGGGCATTGTACTCAATGATAGGTCTGATGAATGCAGAATACAGTGAAACAATTACTTCCTTGGACATAGATGCAATACCTTTGTTTATAAGCTGGACAACAGAGAATGATTTCCTCACCACTGTAGACACATGATGGTCAAAGGCTAGATTACTATCTATGTGTGTCCCTAAATCCCTGACTACTGGGTCAACTTTACACTGCGTGTTGTCAATATGATAGTTACCAGGGATGGATGAGTTCCCAAAGGATACTATTATGCATTTCTTGGCATTTAGTTTTAGTCTATGGCTCTATCACCAGTTGTTTGTTTGTGTCAGCCCATCCTGGAGAACATTTGTGTCAGTGTGAGATTCAATGACAGCTCCTAATTTGCAATCGTCTGCAAATTTATTCAGCCAGAGGCCACTGACATTGGCCTTGACTTCTGAGAAGTAAATGCCAAAAAGGAGTGGTCCAAGGATTGATCCCTGATTGACTACAGTTGTGACTGGCCTTTGTAGAGGTGAACTCCTCAGTTCTAACTTCCTGGGTCCAGTCTGTAAGCTAGTTGGCCCTCCACCAGGTAACATACGGGTTTGTTCCTAACCTCTTGAGTTTGTCAACAATGCCCGAGTTGGGTAGTAGTAAACAGTGGTCAGAGAAGGCTCTAAAAATCAACAGAGATTAGGCTGAAGACCTGGAAGTTGACTGAAGTGAAAGTACAAGAGTTCAAGGAAATAGTCAGGGCTCTATTACATGAAAGAGAAGAGGACATGGGTGGAATCAAAGAAAAATGCCAGAGCGCTATCAGATCAAGTGGAGAGGACATGGGTGAAATTAAAGAAGAATGTCAGCATCTCAAAATAACTTGTGTGAAGACAGAAATGATATGTAGCTATGGAAATAAACTGGAATAAGGTAAATAAGGAAAGCTACTGGTGGACAGAAAGAAGTGGGATATAGAAAAAATGGATCAGGCTAAGAAGGAATACTGATTAGCTAAGCAAAAGCCTAGGAGAACAAACTCAATAGAAAACAACAAGACCCATGAGAAACTCTACCAACTTCTAGAAAGTGACTTAGCCAACGACACAAGAAACTATTAGGTTGCAAGGCAAAGACAGAAAGACAATGAAGACAGTCATCAGACACCCTTAATGAGGGATTCCAGCAACAACCTGTTCAAGTCCACAGGACATCAAAGACAGATAGAAAGAGTACTTCCAACAGCTTCTGAATGAAGAAAACTGCACAGAAGCTGTACTGCCCAGACACAGCTTATGATAAAAGAGAAAGAACAGCCCACTCTAGGAAAAGTAAGAACAGCTCTAAGGAAAATGAATCCAAGGAAAGCAGCAGGCTTACATGCAGTCATAGAATATATGATCAAGATGTTGGGTTTATTAGGGGAAAAATGGCTCCTGAATGTACACATTAAAGTATGGAGAGAAATGAATATCCAAGATGACTATAGAATAAGCATTCTAATGCTAGGGGACATTCAGGACTGTGGACAGTACAGCTGTATCAAAGTCCAGTCATAGTGGTTGATAGAGTGATAGAAAGTAAGATGGGATAGGAGATGAGCAGTTTGGATTACAATCAGGATGTAACAGTACTGACCCAAAGTTTGTAGTGACAAACACAGTGAAGGAGAAGCTGGATGCAAGGAGAGTTTAACTGTTGGAGAAAAAGCCGAAGGTGAGAAATGAATCCAATTGGGCATCCCTAAAGTTGGAGAAAGTATATGATAAGGTCCGAAAAAATGATTTGGGAAGTTCTACAATGGTTCAAATTTGCTAGAATTAGTGCAGGCTATGAAGAAGGACCTAAAGGCACAAGTACAAACAGTGTCTGAATTCAAACAGGGGTTCCAATGAGAATGGGTGTCCATAAGGGTTCAGCTCTGAGCCCATTGCTGTTCATAACAATGACAACCTACATGAAACAATGGGTCACAGGGGACAGATCAACAAAGCTGCTGTAGGCAGATGATGTGGCATTACAGACATACTCTGAAGAGGAACTTTAGCACATGATGGGTGACTGGAAATCAAATGTTAAAGCAAATGGAAGGAAACTGAGTACAGAGAAGACAGTTGTCATGGGAGTAAATTGGGGAAATCAGAACTGAATATTGAGATAGAACAGAAAATAGTGAAACAGGTTAACGGTGTCAAGTATCTGGGAGAGGTGGTTTCAAAGAAGGGGAGTCTGAATGAGGAGATTAAAGCTAGAATCAGAGGGGTTGCAGTAATTGGCACAGTGTGTCAGGGTAATGTATGACAGAAGAATGCCAAAGAAGCTGAAAAGTAAGACATACAGACAGTGGTATAACCAATACTATTGTATGTTATAGAAATCTGGGCAGTGAATGCAGGGCAGCTGACAAAAGTGTTGATTTATTTATTTTATTTATATTTGTTTACCAGGAGTGTCCAACTGGGTAGTGCCCCTTTTCAGCGGAGACCTGGGGATAAAAGCTCCAATATTAAGTTCAATAATAAGAGAAGTGCCTGCCTAACATGGGTTCTAAAATACACAATGTGGGACACATGAAGAAATAACAAAGCCAAAATATTCCCAAATGCAGAAAATTACAGAGAAGGCCATACAACAGATTATGGTGGATGAGTCACATGAGCAGGAAAGCAGAACATGATTTGGTGAAAAAGATTTGGATAAAACTGGAAAAATACAAGGACTTCCAAGATGGCTGCACATTGAGTAACAGTTCTAGCTCTCCCAGTGTGAAAACAGAAACTTAGCAGAGAAAGCCAGTGGACCTAAATTTCAATGTAAATTTCAATAACTGGCTATTAGGTACACACACTGGATGCCAGTAAAAAGAAATACAGAAGATCTGAAGGAGAATCAGCTACAAAAGGTGACAAAGAAACACTGACTGGGAAAAATGCTGCAGCTGTTCAGCTAAAAGCAGTGCAAACTCCAGACATGACTTCCAGTAACCTAGAGGAAAAGTATAAGACAACTGCACACAGACCTGATTAAAATAAACAAAACACTAACCGAATATTTCAAGTAAAAAATAAAAGGGTAGAAAAAATAGATGAAGCTTTAAAACAGATATTCAAAAAAGGTGATAAAACTGCAAAACTCAGAGGTCAAAATGAAGAAAATGCTGCTGAATATGAGACTGCACAAGAACAGATGTTTCCAAAAATAATAGAATTAGAGGATGGGGTACATAAGGAAAACCTGAGATTTTCTGCTGTACCAGATAAACTGGAAGGAACAGAGGGTATTCATTTTAGGAAAGCATAAATAAGCAACTGGACTGGTAATCCACAACAGGAATTTTAATTGAAAGGGCATATTGTATGTATGCTCCAAACCTGACTATGAGAATGCAACATAGACCTTTAACAGTAAAGATGCACTCTTACCAGCAGAAGCAGTTGATTCTGACAAAAGTGTGACAGAAAGATAAAGTACTAAAAGTGGGAGACAGCAGAGTGTTTGTGGAGAATGACTATTCCTTGTACAACAGGTAAAATAAGAGTAAATGTATTACATTGTTCAAGGAATGTTGAGAAGTGGGTGTGAGATTCAAACTCTTGTACTCAGCTATATTTTTCCCTGGAGAGACAAAATCATTTTTTGATGAAGTACATACTAAGGAAGAAATACAAAATTCTGTCTAAAAAAAGTGAGCTGTGAAACCGAAGGAGATTCTGCTTCTTGTTCTTGTGGTAATAAAGACCACAGAGAGACTGTGCCAGTGAAACCTTTTCCAATGTTTCAATGGAAAATGCATGAGAGAAGGAAAAAATACAAGACTCAACTAGACGAATCAACAGTATGCTGAAAATGAACTAGAAGAAGGATTTGGGAGATGGAGATGAACAGGAATAAAACCAGTAACTTGGAAATTGACAAATGTGGGATTACAAAGCAATAATTATACTTGTGAAACATGACAGAACAAGAAAATCAGGAAATATTGAACTTTTTTGGACTTTGTTAAACTTGTAGGGGACTCTAAAGCATATACCCTACTTCATGTCATTAATGTTTGGAAAACACGCAGGAGAGGGGAAGAGGAGGGAGAAAGTTAACTGTAAGTAAAACATTTTTTCCTTAATGGTACTATTTTAATAATGCATCATTTTCTGTGCATGCTAAAAAGTAAAGTTTTCTCAGTTATTTTTAAGTGTATTGGGGATACTAATATAAAAAGGTGCTCCTGTTTTTTCCTCTTTCTCCCTTCTTCTCTCTTTTCCTTGTTCAGTTTTAAGAAATGTATGCACTGCAATGTAAAAAAGAAGAATAAGAAGACAAAAAGTCTGGTTAAAAGAGATGACAAAAGAAAAATGAATGTGCTTTTGTTCATTCTTGCATAGGGGAGTGACTGGATTAAGGCCTTTAGCTTAATCTAGTAAGTTTTAAGAGAAATAAAGTAAATGAAAGAGAATATTGAACATTATGCTTTCTTCTGCCAAACAAATGTATGCTTGGCAGTTTTGTGTCTGGTTCTCATGTCTCTAGGAGACAATCTGATAAAGAGAAATGGCTTGGTGAAAATATTTTCTGAAAGCATTCCCAAATGAGAGAGCTATAAACATAAGAAAAAGTCAGACAGCACTTAGTAGAAGCACATGCTGTATCATGCATCTTAGCATGGATTTTTAGGTTATCTCAAGTCTCTATGTGTGTGCAGGGTCTATATTATCTTATCGAAAAGGCATTACAGCAAATGTCTTTTCATCAACTCCTGAACAGTGAACCACCAATTATGTGAATGGCCAATTTGGTGATTTTTTTCCTAGGGAAAAAAAAAATGCTCGGCTGACCAGGAATGAAATATCACTACAAACATTTCAAAGTGGGGGGCTTTGCCCCCACACCACCCAATGTAGGAGGCTGTGCCCCCACACTCCCCTAACTAAATATACCAACTCCACGATCACACTACAGTGGGGAAAGGGCAAATACATGATGATGGCCAAGCGATTTTTGTACCAAGGAAAAAAATCACTCTCATGGCCGTTCACGTAACTGGTGGCTCAAAGTTTAAGGGTTGATGAAAAGGCATTCACTCTAATCCCTTTTTTTGATAACATAATATAGACCCTTGTGTGTATGCATGTGTGTGTGTGTGTGTGTGTGTGTGTGTGTGTGTGTGTGTGTGTGTGTGTGTGTGTGTGTGTGTGTGTGTGTGTGTGTGTGTGTGTGTGTGTGTGTGTGTGTGTGTGTGTGTGTGTGTGTGCATCTGTGTGTGTGAGGGGGGCTGTCAGTTTGGAACATTTGTTCCTATTAGGAGAGTAAAACTTCAATATTTGAAGATGGACATAGTTTTGTGTATTATTATGATGTTAATAGGTTTTAGGAGGGTATGGGGGAGTATTTGTTTTTATTTTTTTTTTGTTTTTTTCAATAAAATGAGACACTGGTGCTTTCCCACCTATCTGTTGAAAAGAGAGGAATTTAAGGACTGCATAGTGGAAATTATTCAGGAGCTATTAGAAAAGATAGAAATTTCTTCTAAATATATAGCTATGGAGTGGGATAAAATTAAAGTGGAGTTTAAAAATACCGTGGAAATAAGAGAAAGGGAGATATGGTTAAGAAGTAACATTAATTATTTAGAGGTACTGGCAAATGTTAATGTATTGAAAATAGAGGGAATCCCACAGAACAAGAACAGGAGCAACTGCATAATGCTAAAGAGACAATATAGGATTACCTTGATAATATGCATGAGTTTAGAAAGATTGCTGTTAAGCAACTGTTTTTTGATAATAACTCTAGAGCACAAAAACTTTTAGCTCAATGACTCAGGCAATAGCAAGTGAAAAGGGTTGTCACCAAGTGTAGGGAGCCTATAACAAGGAAGATAACAAGAGATCCTGTAGAAGAATTAGAAATATTTGGGAAATTCTATGAAAGTCTGTATAAAGCAGAAAAATATGGAAATCAAGAAAAGGTACAAATGGAAATGTTTATGGAAGAATTAAATATGCCAACATTAGAGGTAGATAAGGCTCAATTACTAACTGTTAGGAGGAAGTGAGATAAAAATAGTGATGTATAACCAATCTACAGGAAATTCTCCAGGAATAGATGGTATTCCTGGGGAAGTTTGGAACTAGGAGGGAAAAAACTGATAAAGATCTGGAAGGTTTTGTTTAACAGTGTTTTAAGAGTAGGAGAAGTACCAGTATCCTGGAAGAAGGTGGTGGTAACGGTAATATCTAAGGAGGGTAAAGAGCCATCAGATCCAGCTTCATACAGGCCCATTTCAGTACTAAATCAGGATTATAAAGTGTTTATGTCTATAACGGCTAAATAAATAGCAAAAGTAATGCCAAAATTGATCCCTATCTAGTAATGTGGTTTTGTGGAGGGCAGTAAACATTTGACAACATTAACAGAAAATTGATGATCCAGAGGGAAGTAGAATGTAAGAAAATACCATTGTTGTCGGTGGGTCTTGATGCAGAGAAAGCATTTGATAGAGTAAGCTAGGACTTTATGAGCAGGGCAATGGAAGCATTTGCATTCCCTGATAAAAATATAAGGTTGATTAGGAGGATATATGAGGAATTGGAGATGAAAATTAAAGTGGGTGGGGTCCTCTCTGATAATTTCTGTTTGAGCAGAGCAAGAGGCAGGTATGTCCTCTTTCCCCTTTGTTATATGCGTTATATTTTGAACCACTGGCAAAGAAAATAAGGGACTCAGAAATCCAAGGATATAACTGGCATGACAGTCAAGAAAAGCTGGCTCTATTTGCAGATGATATCATTTTATATCCGGAAAAAACAGAAAAGGGAAATTACAGTGTTGTAGAACATTTTGAAACTGTTTCAAATCTTTTTAGAATACAAAATTAATGAAGTTTAAACAAAGGCAATAGTGGTAAATTATGTACCCACACACAAATTGGTTCAGCAATATCCATTTTTATGGGGACATGACAAAATGAAGTATTTAGGAGTATGGATTAAAATGATTCTGGTGTGGCAGTTAAGTATATGCAGGAAGAGACTAAACAGAAGATAATACAAAAAAAATGGAGAAAATTGAAACTTTGTTATATGGATATCAATAGTAAGATACAAACAGTTACAATGTTTTTATTCCCTTTAGTGTTATACACAGGTCAGGCATATTTTTATCAACCAGAGGAGAAGTTGTGGGTAGCAATTAATAAAGAGCTTAAGGATTTTATCTGGGAGGGGAAGATGGCAAGAGTCAAGTGGGATAAGCTGATTCTTCCAATAGAACAAGGTGGATTGGAATTATTCTAATTGAAGGGGTATTTCCTAGCAACACAGTTAAGGCTCCTATACATAGCACAGACAGAAAATTACAATTCAAAGTGAAAAGGTGGAAGCTCAAGATACAAGGAAAGACTGGAATTTTGAATGCAGACCTTTAAGGAGAATAACAATAATCTTACAGAATATTATATTCATAAAGTAGCAGAATGTATTGCATGAATTAAGCCAACATGGGAATTGAGGAAGGAGATTCTGCTGATAGGGATAACTACAGTTAGGGATACAGACAATAGTCAAGAGGGGGCTCTAATTTATTGGAGAAAACTGGCAAAGGAACCAAGGTATTGGGTGCAAATAATTAGAAAAGGAAATGTAATAGCATGGGAAGAGGCCAAGAATTTATTTAGACTGCAGGTTAAACATTGCCTTCTGCATCTAGAATTGATATCAGAGTATAAGCATAGAGAAAGAAATAGGGGAAGTCCTAAATGAAAGACCAATTTTTAGTAGAATCTAAAGAGAAGCTGCCATTAAAAAAGGAATAATTAGTAGAGCATATAAAATATTGCATGATAACTATAAGAATCAATCAGAGGAGGTTAAAAAGGATTGGGAAGAGAGATAGGATAAGCAATTCACAAAGGAACAATTGGGGGATATATGTATGTCTCCCAAATATGTAAGAAAGTCTAGAAGATTTAGGATATTTGCTTGAAAGTGTTTACATAGGTATTGTATACCCCAAGTAGACTCCAAAGAATTTTTCCTCATGTAAGCCAGATTGCCTTGTCAGAGATACTGAGTGAGCAAATTGGTATAACTAAGTACTCATCTCTGACTTTTGTACTCTTATCATGTATGTGGAGTTTTTGTATCTTGTATTTTGTATCTTGTATTGTTATCTTTTATTTTTTATTCTCATTTTTATTCATACGATTGTTATGTATGTGGAGCTTTTCTCCCTGGGTCTCTGCAGAAAACAAACACCTGATTGTCCAGTCAGAGCAACTCAGTAATCAAATATAAAATAAAATAAATAAAATAAATAGCATTTTTTTTGCTATGATACAGAATTGGAATTGCCTAGAGACAGTAAGGCCTTGCTGTGTCTAATTATGGTGGCTGCCAAGAACATAATTAATAGAAAATGGAAATCAAAGTCTAAACCAACTTTACTACAAGTAGCGAATATAGTAACAGAGATAAAACAACCGGAACTGGGATATTTAGAAAAGGGTAGGAGCAAGTTACATAGGGAAAAAATGGGAATTGTGGGATGCAATACATGCAGAGGAAGAATGAGGCTTAAAAGAAGTTAGGATTTGAATGAGCTATGTAATGTTTGACAGTGACTGGATAGATTATAAGTGATGTATAATATTTGCAACTACAATTGCATCAATGTGATTTGTAATGTATAACATTTGCAACTAGAATTGTGTCAGGATGGTTTGTTTTCATTTATATAAACGTAAGATTGCTTATGTCATATGTGATAATTTAATAAAGATGTTTCTTGTTAAAAAAAAAGACTGGAAAAATGCAAAAGGAAACAAATGAAGATGTGATTCAAGAAATAGATGGACTATGTGAAAGAAGACCTGCGGCAGTCAGGCATTACTGTAGAAGACAGTAGGAGAGTAACACTGAATTATGTGAAAGAAGACCTGCGGCAGTCAGGCATTACTGTAGAAGACAGTAGGAGAGAGTAACACTGAATCGTGTCAGGAGGCATGACACCTCAACACCATGCAACAAAATGTGAAAAGACAGTTAATGATGGTGAGTATTGCTGTTTGTACTTTTTTAAATAACATTCACTGTTAGAAGAAATTTGTTTGAAAGGAACAGACCAAAAATATGAAGCAAAAATCTGGACATTCTGTGGAAATCTGGACAGTGGGAGGTATGCTGAATGCCACTCCCTTGTAGCTCACCAATCAAAGGACTGAACAATATCGATATCCAACCCCTAACTTCTCTGCAGCCAGATTGGTGGATATGGGCATTTTGAGACAATGTAGCAATCATCTCACGTTTACTGACAAATACTTAATTCTTAAAGAAGCAGACTATATGAAAGGTGTGCTTACACAATGACACTGGAAGCTAAACTCTCACATACAGCGCGCATCAGGTTGTTGAAACCACACACACACACACGCACACACACACACACACACACACACACACACACACACACACACACACACACACACACACACACACACACACACACACACACCCTAGACCTCCATCTGTCAAAGCTATGACTCAGCAAGCCCAAGTGCACTCGGAAAACACAATACCTAACACCAGACATACAGTCACTCTCAGTGGAGCCCCAAACACTAAGCCCTTAAGGCAAGCAAACACACTTCCTTGGACTCTTGTCATAGGGGTCACCACTGCAAGATATACTGATGCCCCTCTAACCAGGGTCAACAAGGAGAAACTAACAGTTAGTTGTTTATCTGGAGCCAGGGTCTGCCAAATAATGCACAGACTCACGTCTTTACACAATAGGTACCAGTATGATTCCATAATAATCCATGTAGGTGTAAAAGACCTGAGACATACCTCCCTGGACTATGTGAAGAAAGATATTATAGAGCTCTCAAACTGTGTGTCTCAGGCTGGTATGAGCTTCTCATTGATGCCACAATATGAGCAAAAAATGATTGATTTTAACAATTGGCTATCTTTCTGGTGTCATTCTAAGAGATCCAGGATTGTTAAGAAGACGTGATTAAAAGGGTTTACTATCATAATTCGGAAACGCACTTGGTTGAGTAATGTAACATCAAAAGTATACTTTCAAAGATTTAGAAAATCAAAACCTACCGTATCGAAGCTTGACTATTGATGTCTGGAGGCACATGCTGTTCAACATGCACATTTTCAAAGCAGCAAATACCGAACACTCAACTTTAACGTGGTTCAAGACTGGAACTGAAAAACGTCTTCATTCTCATCATTATTTTTAAACAACACAATGACTTGACCGACTGTATTTCTGAATTATGACAGTAAACTGGTTAAAAGGAGGGTTGTTGGGAGGGTGGCCTAATGGTTAAGGTGTTTGCATTACAAACACAAGGTGCAGGGTTTGAGTCTCACAAGGGATAATTGGCTAGGCTTAAAAAGGCTTACAAGAGCAGTTAGCTTAGTATGAATCTATGAAAAAGATCATGTTGATTTGCCAAGGATGGTCTGCACCTTTCCTCTCTAGGCTTTTGAATACTGACCAAAACTTTAGCCACCCTCATAGTCCCCTTTCTAGACAATGACAAATTGACAAACCTACTGACATAAAATCAACACAACTGAACCTCATGGTGTTACTCCACCATGCTAGAAGAATAAATAAAAAGAACTACACTCCCTCCCAGCCCTCCTCACATTTGAGAATATAGGCATCTATGCAGTTACTGAGACATGGTTTAAAGCAGAAGAGAGTACCCCAACAGTGCAGGATTTCTGTGCTTTCCACACTTTTAGACCAGTAGCTCCACAAAGAAGGCCTAAAGGTAACAAGCATACCTCTAGGGTGGTCAAACAGGATGCCGTGCTGGAATTCTTCCATGTGCAGATACCATAGACAAAATTTTGTGCCATATTCTAGCCAGCTACAGGTCACCTTCTATTTCCTAAGTGCATACTTGGACCTACTGGAAACACCACTCAACATAATACCCTACTCATGGGAGACTTTAATTCCCTCTTGATAGACTGAGAATCCTACACAGCCTCAAATCTACAGGCATAGAGATTCCTGGACTTCTTAAATGCAAACACCCTTGACCAAGTAGTGAATATGTCCATTAAAGGCTCCAACATACTGCTGTCTCCCTCAAAATCAAAATCGGTTCCATATTCCAAGGAAAACCAGGAACAGAAACTGCTCCAAGGCAAATGACTTTTTATAAAGTAATGGTTTGTCAAAATTCAATGTCCTTCAAAACCTCAAGAACACAGAAGCCTATGCCGAATTGCTCTCAGAAACTTTGTACAACCGTGTCAGTGGCTTTATAGAGACTGCTGTACCTACCAGAAGTAAGCTCAGAACTAGTTCCAGAAACAAACCCTCCTGGTGGCATCCCAAATTACATAGAACAGAATTCCCAATACTATTCTAGCATGTCCAAAGGTCAGTTGTCAATCTTCTCTCCGGTCCAGCTGGTGAATCTGGGAATCTTGAGGCAATGTTACAACTGACTCATGTGCACAGACAACCCTCTCCTCCTCCCAACAAATTCCAACACGTGAGAGATGCATCCATATAGCCAAACTGGAGGCTAAGCTCTCTCAACTCAGTACTGGTGTAACCAGTCAGGAGGAGAAGGAAACCACACTCAGTACAATTCCAGTCTCACATAGACCTACCACAACAGCAAACCAAACACATAAACACACAAAAACATACTTGGAGGCTCTAAATAAAAATCTGCCTAAGCAGCAGAGACCTTCAAAGCAGACACCCAAGCAACCACTACCCCAAAACAAAACACGTGCAACACATAGCTCACAAAGCCAGTGTGCTGAACAGTCACAGCCCTTAAGGCTAAACAACACACCTGATACACTTGCAATAGGTGACTCTATCGTCAGGCACACTGACGTCCCGCTCACCAGGCTGAACAAGGAGAAGGTCATGGTGAGCTGCCTGTCGGGTGCTAGGATCTGCCACATAGCACAAGCACTCAGGTCACTCCAAGGCAAGTACAAATATGACTCAGTCATTGTCCATGTTGGTGTGAATGACCTGAGACGTACCTCCCTGGACTACATGAAAAGAGACATAGAGGAGCTCTCTGAGCATGTGGCCCAGGCCAGTATGACCCTGACCTTGAGAAGCATCTTACCCTCACCAAGAATGATGCCACAATATGAAGACAAGATGATCAATTTCAACAATTGGCTTAAGTATTGGTGTCATTCAAAGGGGATCCAATGCCTGTCAGCCTAGGATGACATGCTCGACAAGCCACGATGCTTCGCTAGGGACGGCTTGCACCTGTCACCCCTGGGCTTTTGGATATTGGCAAAGGCTCTTGCTACCCCCATAGTGCCTTTTTTAGGCAAGGCTCAAAAGACAAACCCACCTCCATAGGTATCACAAGGGATAAGAAACTAAGAGTAATGCTACTCAACGCCAGAAGTCTAAACCTCAAGATGCACGTACTCGAAACTCTCCATAGCATGGAGAACATCGATATCTGTGCAGTAACAGAAACCTGGTTCAAGGCTCCTGAGAGCACCCCAGCACTACCAGGTTATACCTCATACCATGCTTTTCGGCCCCAAAACTTGGACCAACCCACAAAAGGAGGGGGAGTATCAATATTCGTCAAAGATACCCACACCTCCAGGTTGGTGGCACAGCACGAAGCATCAGAGACTATCCATGTGCAACTAACAGTGGGTAAAACTGCCTTCCAGTTTTAACCTGCTACAGACCACCCTCCCTAACCCAGGAACCCCACTCGGCCTTCCTGAGAACTCTGGAAAATATGAAGGTCTCTCCAAACACCATTATATTGGGTGACTTCAACTACCCAAACATAGACTGGGAGCATTACTCTAGCTCCAACACCCTAGCCCAAAGGTTCCTAGAATTTATAAACTCAAATGCTATGGAACAACTTGTTACCACTCCCACAAGAGGGGAAAACATACTGGACCTGATCATCACCAATATGGGGACTCATCAAACCATAAACTAATCTCACTGGATATTCACATCCCGACACCACCCCCTGCCCAGAAAACCACAGGGAAAAACTTCTCTAAATCAAATTTCACACTCCTCAAAACCAAGGTGGAATCCTTCAAAGCCCCCGGGCCTGTGGAAAATACGGCCCAGACCGCAGAATCCTTTATAAACGCATTCTATGAAAACCTTCAGGAATGCATGGATCATGCGATCCCAAATAAAACCAAGACCCAGTCCTCCAAAGGCAGACGTCCTGTCTGGTGGACTCCAGCCATAAACAAACTATACAATAGAAGGAGGAAGCTACTAAATGATAGAGCAAAATTCCAAAAAGGGAAGGCATCTCTGATCAGCATTAGCAAAAAACTACGGGTACTCATAAAATCGTCTAAGGCCAGCTGCAAGAGAAAAATTGCACAGGACACTAAGGATAATCACAAGGCTTTCTTTAGTTATGTTAGGAACCTGGGTGGTAATTCCCAGATATGCTCAGAATTAGTCCAAAATGACAAAAAATACACCGAACCCACAGACACTGCCAACATCCTAGCTGACAGGTTCAGCGCAAACTTCTCCCCCCCCCTCCCTACCAAAAGGGCAAATATCTATCCCAGCAGAGTGCTGCCCCCTGACATCTCAGATGCTCAGGTAAGAGCCGCCCTCTCCAAAGCCACAGCATCAATGGGACCAGACGGTGTCCCGGGCTGCGTCCTACATGAACTCCAAGAAGAGCTAAACCCAAACATAAAACTTCTGTTCAATCTCAGCCTTACTACAGGATATGTACCCAAAGAGTGGCGTACAGCAACTGTGGTCCCTCTCCACAAAGGTGGTGCCTCAATGGATCCTGGAAACTATCGCCCCATAAGCCTGACTAGCTTGGTCTGCAAAGCTATGGAAAGGATCATCATGGACCTCATAAATAAAGATATTGGGGACCTACAGACACTGGATCCTGCCCAGTTCGGCTTTGTTAAGGGCAGATCCTGCCTCTTAAACCTGGTTGATTTCTTTGAAACAGTCACCAAGGCCATTGACGAGGGAAGGTGGTCCACACAGCCTACCTGGACCTCGCAAAAGCCTTCAATACAATACCCCACTCGGGCATTATAGATAAGCTCACCAGCTTAAATATAAACCCCTATGTCACTAGATGGGTTGCAAACTGGCTCAAGGACAGAACCCACATGGTTAGAATTGCTGGAGCCATGTCAGACTCCAAACCAGTTACAAGTGGCATCCCACAAGGCTCAGTCCTGGGACCTCTCTTGTTCGGTATATATTTCTCGGAGGTACAGGCCAACACGGAAGGACTGTGGCTGACCAAGTTTACAGATGACTGCAAACTGGGTGCCATAATCGACTCTCCAGCCGACACAAGCATCCTCCAAAAGGGCCTCATAGAAACAGACAACTGGTGCCAGAGCCATGGCCTCAAGCTAAATGCCAAAAAGTGTATAGTCATCCCCTTTGGCAAAACAAAGTGCCACAAATTGCCACATAGGTGGTAATCCAAGTACAGAAGAAGTAATTAGGGACCTGGGGACCCAAGTTGATAGCAATCTCTCATTTGACAACCACGTGGCCAAAGTGGTTAGAAAAACATTTTATATAGCCCACCTAATCATGAAGGTATTCACATCTAGATCAGGGAGGTCATCGTGCCTCTTTACTCATCCCTCATCAGGCCCATAATTGAGTACAATGCCCCTTTTGGGATGTACCTTACCAGACACCTGCAGCAACTGGAAAGACCCCAAAAGTACCTCACCAAGAGGATCAAAGGGCTCAAACAGATGCCATATGCTGCCCGGTTAAAGAAACTCCAGCTCTACTCAGTGGCATACCGCCTGTTCAGAGGCGATCTGTGCCTGACGTATAAAGCCATGTCCAACCCGGAATTAATGGACATGCTGCACCTCAGAAAATCCAAATCCCATCGAGCTACGCGCTCGAGAGACTTGAACCTCAGCACTGAAATAAATAGGACATGCTGGAGGGACAGATTCATAACCCAGAGGCTCCCTTCACTCTGGAATAAAATCCCAGTCCAGGTTAGGCAGAGTCCCTCATTGACTCTCTTCAAGAGGAATCTTGATGAGTGGATGGGAGATCGTAGGTTTACCCCGGGTATCACTTCTGTGTCACTGTTAGACAGAGGCACAGTATACTAACCTCAGAAAAGGGCATAGCAAAATTAATTTAAAATGGGTGGCGAAAGCCAAACACATTCTGGCTAGGCTTATAAATGCCCTAGGGCAGATAGCCTAGTATGAACCTATGAACAAAAGCAAACAATTATGGCAAAAATCAAGAAGGGTAATTCTCATAAAGATAAAAACTCTCTCATCATGCTAAATAGGCAGCAAAGAGGGCTAATTAGGTCAAACAAAACCAGCTTTGAGGTTAAGATAGCCTCCCAGGTGAAAGAAAACTATAAGGCCTTCATCTACATAGGTTCATAGGTTCATAGGTTCATAGGTTGGTACTAGGCTATCAGCCCTAGGGCCTATACAAGCCTAGCCATAACAATTCCCTGGCTATTTCTTCCCACATTATTTACTTTCCTGGACCCCTGTCTAGCAGGGCGACTGACGTGATCCCTGGGGTGAATTTCCTTTCTCCCATCCAGTCGTCAAGGTTGTGGTTATCGAACTTTACATCAAAAACCTTGGTGGTAGCACACAGCAATGTGTTGAACTTGTGGTTTATTGTGCAACATTCACTAAGCCTGGCGATATAGACAAATATATCTGATAGTACATTCTAACTTTAAACAGCCCAAACCCACAACCATACCAGAAAAATACCCTCAGACATAACCCCTCCAAATATAACTAAACAGCATGCACTGACTGTGCTCACTAAAGCCAAGAACGCGGCCTCAATGGGCCCTGATAACATCCCAGGATGCCCACTGAACAGTCTAAAATATGACTTATCAGGACCCCTGGAGTCATTATTTAACTATAGTCATAAAACAGGCTTTGTGCCATGTGAATGGAGGAGTGCAACGGTCATCCCTCTTCATAGGTTCATAGGTTCATAGGTTGATACTAGGCTATCTGCCCTAGGGAATTTATAAGCCTAGCCAGAGTGTGTTTGGCTTTCGCCACCCTTTTAGATTAGTTGACTGTGCCTCTGTATAGTAGGTCACAGAAGGTAGTCCTTTTAAGGTTAGTTTACTGTACCTGTGTCAAGCAGGGACACAGAAGAGATCCCAGGGGTAAACTTATGATCTCCCATCCACTCGTCAAGATTTCACTTGAAGAGGGTCAGTGAGGGGCTCTGCCTAGCATGGATTGGGATTTTGTTCCAGAGTGAGGGGAGCCTCTGGGATATGAATGTGCCCCTCCAGCATGTCCTATTTATTTCTGTGCTGAGGTTCAAGTCCCTGGAATGTGTAGCTCTAAGGGATTTGGATTTCCTGAGGTGGAGCATGTCCATTAATTCTGGGTTGGACATGGCTTTATACATCAGACACAGATCGCCTCTGAGTAGGCGGTACGCAACTGAGTAGAGCTGGAGTTTCTTTAGCCGAGCTGCGTAGGGCATCTGTTTGAGCCCCTTGATCCTCTTGGTGAGGTACTTTTGGGGTCTTTCCACTTGCTGCAGGTGTCGGGTAAGGTACATCCCAAATGGGGCATTGTATTCAATTATGGGCCTGATAAGTGATGAGTAGAGGGGCACAATGACCTCTCTTGATCTAGATGTGAATCCTTTCATGATAAGGTGGGCTATATAGAAGGTCTTTCTAACCACTTTGGCAATGTGATTGTCAAAGGAGAGATTGCTATCTGCTTGGGTCCCCAAGTCCCTAATTACTTCTTCCGTACTTAATGGATTACCACCTATGTGGTAATTTGTGGGCACTTTGTTTTTCCCAAAGGAGATGACTATGCACTTTTTGGCATTTAGCTTTAGGCCATGGCCCTGGCACCAGTTATCCATCTCTGTGAGACACTTTTGGAGGATGCTTGTGTCAGCCAGAGAGTCGATTACGGCACCCAGTTTGAAGTAATCTGCGAACTTGGTCAGCCATAGTCCACCCGTGTTAGCCTGTACCTCTGAGAAATATATACCGAACAAGAGAGGTCCCAGGACTGAGCCTTGTGGGATGCCATTTGTAACTGGTTTAGAGTCTGACATGGCACCTGCTATTCTGACCATGTGGGTTCTATCCCTGAGCCAGTTTGCAACCCATCTTGTGACATAGGGGTTGATATTTAAGCTGATGAGATTATTTATGATGCCTGAGTGGGGTATTGTGTCGAAGGCTTTTGCGAGGTCCAGGTAGGCTGTGTGGACTACCTTCCCTTCATCTATGGCTTTGGTAACTGTTTCAAAGAAGTCAACCAGGTTCAAGAGGCAAGATCTGCCTTTAACAAAGCCGAATTGGGTAGGATCCAGTGTCTGGGGGTTCCCAATGTCTTTGTTTATGATTTCCATGATGATACGCTCCTTAGCTTTGCAGACCAGGCTAGTCAAGCTTATAGGGCAATAGTTTCCGGGGTCTGTTGTGGCACCACCTTTGTTGAGTGGTACCACTGTTGCTGTATGCCATTCCTTGGGTACATGTCCTGTAGTAAGGCTGAGATTGAACAGTGACTTTATATGAGGGTTTAGTTCTTCTTTGAGCTCGTGTAAGATGCAGCCCTGGACATAGGGAGAACCTTCAACAGATCCTAGAAACTACAGCCCCATAAGTCTTACTAGTCTTATTTTCAAAGCCATGGAAAGAATGATCAGGGAAATTATTAACAAGGACATAGGAGACCTCCAGACACTGGATCCATCATGGTTTGGCTTTGTCAAAGAAGGTCATGCTTACTGAACATGGTGGACTTCTTCGAAAAGGTCACTAAGGCAATGGATGAAGGGAAAATACTGCATACTGGCTACCTGGATCCGGCTAAAGCATTTAATACAATACCCCACTCATGCATTATCAGAAAACATATGGAACTAAGTGTGAACCACTTTATAAAATGCTGGATAGGACCCAAGAGGTTAGAATCGGTGAAGCCACCTCCACAAAGAAGCTGGTCACAGTGGAGTTCCCCAGGGCTCTGTGCTGGACTCACTCTTCTTTGGCATCTACCTGGATGTCAAATCCAATGTCAAAGGCCTTTTACTGACCAAGTTTGTAGATAATTGCAAACTGGGAGCAGTCATTGAATCCCCCAGGATGAAAACACCCTTCAGGAAGGTCTAAAATAGCTAAATGCTTGGTGCCAAAGCCATGGCTTATAAGTTATCCACCCTGGGTAACTACATCATCAGTAAAACAACCCTAAAAGTCAATTCACTAGTCAATGATCTGGCAATTCATGTAGATAGTAACATAGCCTTTGACCAACATGTTTCCAAGGTAGTAAAAAAATCCTTCTATTTTGCTCAGCTTATAAGTATGGGCATGGTATCTATGTCCAAAGAGGGCATCGTACCACTGTACTCTGCCTTCATCAGACCCATCATATAGTACAATGCATGTACCTGACACAAGCAGCAACTGGAACATCCAGAAAGATTCCTTAAAAAAAGAATTCAGGGAGCAAACACAATGTCCTATGCTCATTGCCTCAAAGCCCTGCCTCTTTACTCAGTATCATACAGACTTCTGAGAAGTAATCTTTGCCTGGCATTCAAGGCATTCTTGGATCCTGTTTTGATGAACCTTTTACACACACACCCCCCCCCAAAAAACTAACAGCATTAGAAATACTAGGTTAATAGACCTTAATTTTGCTTGCAACATAAACAGAACATGTTGGAGAGACAGATATGTTTCTCTGAGAAATCCCATTCTCTGGAACATGTTTCCATCCATGTTAAGCAGAGTGCTTCCATAACCCTATTTAAGAACAACTTGGACCAATGGATGCGTAACCTGAAATTCTGGCACCTAAGTCTCTGATGGACTTAGGTATTCAGTAAACAACTCCTTATATAGATCAAATTTGTGAATCACACTTAGGTTGCAGGGCTTGACTTATAATGGTCCCAGTGGTCATTAGCCTAGTGTACACATATGAACCTATGAACTTCTAAACAAGTAGAACATTCCAGTCAATGCTAGTGTCACTAATAGCTACTGAATAATACTGTGGGACCACTTTTCTCCTTGCATTTGTTGATTATTGTTTAGGTCATTTTTGTAGTCGAACAGACCAGCTGCACTCTTCCATGTGAGGAGTTGCATCTCTCTCACCACAATCCTTCATTAATCTAATGCTAGGATCACACAACATTTGATGAAAAAATAAACACTTGGTCTAGCTGCTGATAATGTGTTTTGAAATTGCCTTAAAGTGTGTGTTTCTGATAGTTGGCTTGTCTGCCTTAGAATTGCCCTATAATTACTTATTGTAAACAGTTACTTAATTTGTTTCTCACACCTTTTCACCTTTGGCTAACTAAAGTCTGTTTTTACATTTAGAAGACTGGGAATGCAATTCTGGTAGTCTGGTCTGTCTGCACTGCGAAACGCACAGAGAGGCATAAGGTGAGACTGTTTCAACCAGAGGGCTCTTTAGTTGGTTTAGTCACTTTTCTGAGTCTATAAATTCTGATGCACATTGCACAGTGGCATTTAGCAGTGTCTTGTACAGACTCAGGCACTTAGAAACTAAAGTTTCACTATAAAATGTCACTTATAACTTTTCCCAATACTCAACTGCACAAAAATCAACTTTTTTGTGGACTGAGGAGCACTGCCACACAGGTTCAGTCATAAGTAGTCTACGTACACTAAGGATGACTGTGTCACAGATTTAGTCATATATAGTCGATGTGCAGTAAGGGACACTGCCACACAGATTCAGTCATAAATAGTCTACATGCACTGAGGAGCAGTGTATCACAGATTCAGTCATATATAGTCGATGTGCAGTAAGGGACACATTGCCGCACAGATTAAGTCATAAATAGTCTACTTGCACTGAGGAGCAATGTGCCACAGATTCAGTTATACATAGTCGATGTGCACTAAGGGACATTGTCACACAGATTAAGTCATACTTAGTCTACATGCACTGAGGAGCACTGCAATACAGATTGTCATACATAATCTAGGTGCACTGTGGATAACTGCACACAGGTTCAGTAATACATAGTCAATGTGCACTAAGGGACACTGCTGCACAGATTTAGTCATACATAGTCTAGGTGCACTGAGGCCCACTGCCACATAAGTTCAGTCATACATTGTGTATGAACACTGAGGAGCACTACCGCACAGAGTCATACATAGTCTATCTATACTGAGAAGCACTACCACACAGATTCAGCACTGTGAAGCAGTACAGCACAGATTGAACCATACATAGTCTATGCACACTGAGGAGAAGTGGCACACATATTCAGTCATACATAGTCAATGTGCACCGAGGAGCGCAGCAGCACAGATTAAGTTATACATTGTCTACATGCACTGTGAGACACTGCCACACAAACTCAGCCATCCATAGTCTGTGTGCACTGAAGTGCACTGCAGCACAAATTCAGTCATACACAGTCAATGTGCGCACTGAGGAGCACTGTTACATGACTTCAGTTATACATAGTGTAGCTGTAGTTATCCTCACAGTACTCAAATTAGCCTGCTGTAAACCCCTGCTGCAACATCACTTTGTAGTTCACCTAAAAATTCTTGATGAGCACATTTCCAGTTTCTCCACCACTAGCTTGGCAAATTTGGGAATCCTTAAACAATGTAGAAATTGTCTGATGTTCACTGATAACCAACTAATCCTGAGAGAAATGGATACAATATGTGAGAGATGTAATTGCAATTGCACAATGTCACTAGGCAAGGCTGTGACACAACCACTTTCAAAATAACAATCAGGCTGTCAGTAACCTAAGCGTTACACTCACCTCACATAGTATTGACCTAGCATATAGGTCATCGTGCGCTGAGACACATAAAAGCAACCTTTCTAAACCATAAAGACCTCCCAGATAGTCATCCTACAAAAGAATCTTCAGCAACCCCAAAAGCACTCAACCAGAACAACACCCATTGCAGCAGATACTGCCACACCCTTTCCAGCCTCAGCTACAATGCTCATAGGCAAGCCAACACACTACTCAATATTTTAGTCATAGGAGACTCCATTGTGAGGCATACAGATGTCACACTCACTATGCTGATTAAGGAGAAAATCATGGTCAGTTCTCTTATCAGGAGCCAGAACACAGTAAATTACCCAAGCACTCAAATCATTAAGTACCAGTATAACTCAGTCATAGTCCATGTGGGTGTAAATGACCTGAAACATACCTCCCTGGATTATATGAGCACAGACATTATGGAGCTCTTCGACTATGTGTCTCCATCTGGTATGAGCTTAACATCGAGCAGCATTCTACCTTCACTAAGGACTATGTGTCTCCATCTCGTATGAGCTTAACATCGAGCAGCATTTTACCTTCACTAAGGACTATGTGTCTCCATCTGGTATGAGCTTAACATCGAGCAACATTCTACCTTCACTAAGGACTATGTGTCTCCATCTGGTATGAGCTTAACATCGAGTAACATTCTACCTTCACTAAGGATGGTGTCACAATATGAACAAAAGATGACTGACGTTAATAATTGGTTTAGTTTCTGATCTCATTCCACAGGGGTGCAATATTTGTCAGCATGGGAGGATATGGTCAACAGACCACATTGCTTTTTCAAGGGTGTCTGCACCACTTCCTTTTAGGCCTTCTAATATTCGGAAAAAAAATTGTCCTCCCAAAAGTGCCTTTTTTTTAGGCAATGTCAAACTGACAAACCTTCTGACATAACAAATCCAACCAAAGAGAATCTAAAGATGTTACTGCTCAAAGCCAGGAGCCTAAACAAGAAACTCCACTCCCTCCAGGCTCTCCTCACCCTGGAGAATGTTGATGTTTATGCAGTTACTCAGACATGTTTAAAGCTGAAGACAGTTCAGGGCTGCAATGCCTTCCACATACTTAGGCCAGATATGGCACAAGCAGGGACCGAAGGTAGAGGTGTCTCAGTTTATATCAGCAACAAATTCACCTCGAGACTAGACAAACAGCATGATGTTCCTGATGATTCTCCATGTCCATGTTTCCAAAACAAAGTCCCACATCATATCCTTGCAAGCTGTAGTCACCTTGTATGACCAAAGAAACCTATAGCTTATTCCTGGACTTACTGGAGCTTTCGCCATTCAACCCAATACCATATTCATCAGTGACTTCAACTATCTCACTATAAACAGGGATACTTACACTGCCCCAAACTTGCAGACCCAGAGATTCCTGGATTTTCTAAACACAAGCACCCTGGACCAGATAGTCTTAACATAATCACAAACATGGCAGAATACTTTACGCCACAGTATAGTTTCCTCTCTGGTAAGGTCAGACCACAAAGTTGTCTCCTTCATAATAAAAGTCAGTACTGTAATACCAACTAACCCTGTAATATTTAGGAACTATTCTAATGCAAATGTCCTACCACTAAGTGACAACCTATCAAAATTACAACCCCCAACCCTGACAGCATAGCTGCATATGTGGAATTGTTCACAGAAACCCTGTATTATCATGACAATGAATGCAGAGAGACAGCTTTGTGCACCAGAAATAAGCCCAGGTCTAACTTAAAAAACAAACCATCCCGCTGGAATCCAAACATAAACAGGTTGTACAACCAAAGATAAACAATCACAGCCAAGATTGGTAAGTGCTGTGCCCAGCATGATAAAAAACACACTCATCAATCTAAACAAACAACTAAGAGGGCAAATTCAGTCTACTAAAGGCAAATATGAGGTAACGTTATACTCCCAGGCATAGGACAACCACAAGGCTTTCTTTAGATATGTCCAGAACCTCAAAGGCAGCACACAGCTGTTGGTGGCTGGCATAATGGTTAAGGTGTTTACTTCACAGACACAGTGTACAAGTTTTGATTCTCACCTCAGGTATTGGCCAGGAGTGCAATAGTCTGCAGAATGATTGCCTGGTATTTACATATGAACCTGTGAACACCATAGAACTGATTGTAAATGGCGCCACATGCATGGAGCCAGAAGCTATAGCAAATGTGCTGGATGACAACTTCATCTCCAAATGGAACAACTGGAATGTTCACAGAGGTTCTTCACAAAAAGACTATAGGGTGTAAACAGCATGCCCTGCGCAGATCACCTCAAAACCCTACCTCTATATTCTGTTTCTTACAGACTGTTGAGAGGTGATTTATGCCTGGCATACAATGTATCCTTGGATCCCACTCTGATGGATCTTTTGCACAGCATCAGAATTACTGATCAAGAGATTTTAACTTGGAGTTTGACATAGCTAGGACATGCTGGAGGGGCAGGTTCATAGGCTCATAGGTTCACAGGAGGTTACTAGTGTAATGGCCCTAGGACCTTAACAAGCCTAGCCATGTCATACCCTTGTTCCCTAGTTGACCATACTTATATGGTTGTTGTTAGCTGAGCGAATCAGTGATTAGCACTGACTGCCCCTGTCCATGCGGGACATAGGTGCCACTCCTGGGGTGAATTTGCGGCTTCCCATTCAATTGTCAAGGTTGTGCTTAAATAGGGTCATTGAGGGGCTCTGCTTCATGTGAAGTGGGAGTTTGTTGCAGAGGACCAGCAATCTCTGGGAGACATATCTGTCTCTCCAAAATGTTTTGTTTATGTCACAGGCTAGGTTGAGATCACTGGAGTGAGTAACTCTTATACCATTTGATTTGCAGACATGCAGCATTTCCATTAGGGCAGTGTCAGAGATAACTCTGTAGGCCAGGGACAGTTTGCCTTTCAGCAGCCTGTAGGATACGGAGTACAGAGACAGGGCCTTCAGTCTTTCTGTGTAGGTCATATTTTGGAGGCCCTCAATTTTCTGGTTAGAAACCTCTGTGGTCTCTCCAGTTATTGCAGGTGTAGGGTGAGGTACAAGCAAGAGGGAGCATTGTACTCAATTAGTGGTCTAATGAGGGTTGAGTACAGAGGAGTTATAACATCCGTAGTCTTGGATGCAATGCCCTTATTTATGAGATGTGCAATGTAGAAGGCTTTCCTTACCACTGCGGTGACATGGTGATCGAAGTTTGCATTGCTGTCAGCCTGTGTTCTCAAGTCTGTAACCACTGTGTTTGAGCTTGGGGGGGGGGTGCTTTGGAGGGGTCATGTCTTTCCCAAAGGGGATATTGATGCACATTTTTGCATTTAGTTTTAGACCGTGACTCTGACACCAACCATTAGTCTCCATTATTCCTTTTGTAATATGTTAATATCATTGGGGATTCATAGGTTCATAGGTTCATATGACTCAATGATTGCACATAGTTTGCAGTCATCTGCGAACATGGTGAGCCACAGGCCATCTACTTTCACCTGGATGTCCGAGAAGTAGATTCCCAATAGTAGTGGACCCACCACAGATGCCTGTGGTACAACACTGGTAACTGGTCTAGTGGTGGAGGTGGAATCCCCCACTTTGACAGTATGTGCTCTGTTGGTGAGCCAGTTTTCTACCCATATAGTGATGTATGCATTAATCCCCAGCTGGGAGAGTTTCTCAATGATACCTGAATGGAGGATAGTGGCAAAAGCCTTGGCTAAGTCAAGTTAGGTGGTATGTACTGCTTTCCTCTCATCCAGGGCTTTGGTAAAATTCTCGAAGAAGTCCACCAAGTTTAATAAGCAAGGCCTGCCCTTAACAAAGCCAAACTGTGTCAGGTCAAGAGTTTGGAGGTTGCCTATGTCCTTGTTGATAAGATCCATGATGTTTCTTTCCATGGCCTTGCAGATAAGGCTGGTTAGATTTATGAGTCTGTAGTTTCCAGGGTCAGTTGATGGACGCCCTTTGTGTAAGGGGATTACTGTTGCTGTTCTCCACTCTGCTGGAACAAAGCCAGTGCTCAGCCTATGGTTGAAGAAAGTGCAAAGCAGTTCTGCATGGTCTTGTTTTAGATTGTTTAGTAGGTAGTCTGGAATGTTATCTGGTCCCATGGAGCCTGTGTTTTTGGCCTTGGAGAGGGCAGATATTACCTGCTCTTTGGAGATGCTAGGTAGTAGATTGGTAACTGGGATACTTTGGGGTGTGTCTGGTGGGGACGGGGGGGGGGGTGAAATTTGCCCAAATCTATCCACCAGCAGGTTGGCAATTTCTTTGAGTTCGGTGTGAGTAGTACTGTCCACAATCAGTTTGTCACATCGCTGGGCATTCCCTTTAAGATTTCAAACATAGCTAAAGAAAGCCTTATGACTGTCTTTCACTACATATGCTAATTTAGCCTCATAATTGGCTTTAGAGGACTTTATAAGATATCATATTTGTTGTTCAAGCTGTAGAATTATTCTTCCTCTGATGATTAAGTTCTCTCTTGTTCTTGGATAACAGTTTCTTCCTTTTGTTATATAACCCAATTATATTTGCAGTCCACCAGGGTGGCCTGTTTCTTCAGATGAACGTGGTTTTGATCCTGACAAGTACAGCCAAGTCTATACAGTTGTGTAAATGTTTATACATTGTGTACTCCTCTGCATATTATTGGCTGTGTTAGCAGGGGGTTAGAAACGTTTTATACCCTCACTTAGTAGGCTAAAGTTTACTTTGGAGATTTTTTTCAGTTTGTTTGGTCCTGTGGGGGTGTCCAGTCTGATCTTTACTTCAGACGAGACAGATTTATGGTCTGACCTTACCAGGGAGGGCAACACACAGGGGGTAGTGCAGTGACCCCCATATTAGTGAGTAGCAGGTCCAGGACATTTGAGCCCCTTGTAGGGGTGCAGACTAGCTGCACCAGAGGATTTGAATTAACAAAATCCAGAAACCTCAGGGCAATGGTATTTCTACTTATTAATGTTGTCCAATCTATGGAAGGATAGTTGAAATCTCCCATGACTAATGTGTTTGGCTGTATAGGGAGTGATTCTAGCAAGTCCAGGTAGTCGGTGTGTTTCTCTTGGTTCATGGTGGGGGACCTGAAGCTAGCAATGACTTGGTATGGTGTTTTACCTATATTTAATTGTACCTGGAGTAGCTATAGAGAGTCTCAAGGTGTATTTGGATTTAATGATGATGGATACACCTCCACCATTGGTTCTTTCATGCTCATTTTGGGGGCTGAATGTGTGGAAAACATTATAGTCTTTTTGGCTGGGGTGATTCAGAGAATTCCCCTTCTTTGGAACAGCATTCCCATCATATCCATAATCCTATTCACAAGAAACCTGGACCAGTGGATGGGAAATCGGAAATACACTCTAGGTCCAGCACTTATGTCTCTTATGGACAAAGACAGCCTGTAAATTTTGCCCTAGCTTACATGTACTCCTAAAATAACCTCTGAGGCATATAAAACTTGCAGGATTCCTTTGGGAAGCCTGGCTAGGCTTACAAAGACCTACATATAAACTTGCAGTATACATTTGGGATGCTTAGGTAGGCTTATAAAAGCCATAGTAGTCATTAGCCCAATATACAACTATGAACCTATGAAAGAATTCAGGATTTCTCCTTTCCTATATGATTGTGCAATGTTGGAATCAGAATATACAGATACTGAGCATGTGTGCTGCCTACCATGAGCAGGTTTGGGGCTTTCCCCTACTTAAACATTGTTTGTTGTTGTGCCATATGGTACTTTTATATACTGTTACTGCTGGACAGGCTTAACAACTTGTTTGCTTGAATGCTGTGTTGGTATAAGCATCTAAGGTTTTAATGATAAGTGTATCATTACTAACAGGATGTTTTGCTGAAATGGTTTCACTGGCCTAGTTTTGTTTAGCTGAAATAGACCCTTTCCTGCTGTTTATAAAGCCATAATCAACATTTCTATAGTGTAATATGTTCTTTACAGGGTCATTGGCTTTAGTATCCTGTCTGCTTTAGCCAGCCTGTTTGATTTATATTTTAACTTTTCAATGAAGCATCATGTGTTCATCCTTGCCTTTAGCACTGCCGCATTAAACAATTATGGCAACACTAATGGTTCCAGTTATGCTAATGGTCTGCAACTATGATAATCACTGACAGATGCTAAGCAGCGTTTAACCCTGTTCATTATTATATTAACAAGACGAAGAAGAGGACAGGAGGCTGCAATAGACTGACCAGAATCTGAGTTTATTTATTTAATGTAATCTTTCTATTATGGCTCGATCACACTACTCACTCACTGTAATCAGTGTTACTTATATTTCCAAAGCCGAATGAATTTCATTATGAATTAAATGTGGGCTGCAGTGAAAGCTCCTAAGAAGTGCTGATTTTAGAAAAAAAGGATAGTCTAAGCTGCATTTATGCCACGAATACAGGGTCACTAGGGTGCAGTGTGATGAATTCAATATTATAACAGATTAAAGCAAAATGTTATGAAATAACTTGTGATTTAATCTTCATTCTCTACCGTCAGTGAGATGAAATAGGGTGTTAATACACAAAGCTCAGAAAGATACTAGTAACTGTGTATCAAGTCAAAGCCACAGATGTACATGTAGTCATTTTTCATAAAGTAAATACAAAAAAAGACTCAAGATTAATAGTTTTAGTAACACTAAACTGTTTATAGGAAAACTATATAATTACAAGTTTGTTTCTGATGGAAATTAGAACTTAAAGGCTGTGTTTTCAATCAGTGTTAAGTTTTTGACTTAATTCAAAATAAAATACTAGAATAAAGTAACAGAAGATCCTATTGTTAAAGCAGTATGGGAACTCTGTTCCTACACATTTCCATCCAGTTTTATCTCTGATATGAAGGGCTTGTTATGAAGAGAAGTTTGTTTCTTTCAACATTGTCAGGAAAAAAGAGTTGTAATATGAGTATATGTATCACAAGATATAGCAAGAGTTCACACCTGACAGATGATGCGGTTATTTAAACAGTATCATCGCCATTTATTTCTGCAATGCACAGTAGGGATAGGTGGACTACTAAACATTACGACTTGTCCTGCTTCCATTCCCATGCAGCCTGCTGGCCCCCAATCAATAGTTTTCCCTTTTTAATGAAATTATTGAGCCCAAAGTCTGAATCTGCATGCCAAAACTCATCTCTTAACTCATCCATGACTGGAAAATCCATGAGGAGTCAATGGATCATCATTGTGGGAGAATCAGGCATGATCAGGTAAATAGACAATCATCATATAAATAATTGGTGCCAAAATCATGGTCTGAAACTAAATGCCAAAAAATGCATTATTGTTTCCTTTGAGAAGTCATCTAACCCAGGGAACTACTACATTGACAGTACACCAGTAAGAGCTGACCTATTTGTTTGGGATTTGGGAACACATGTGGACAGTGACCAAACATTTGACCAACATGTGTCCACCATTGTAAGAAAGTCCTCCTCTATTGTGCAGTATATAAACAAATGGATTGTTTCTAGATCTAGAGATGTCTTTGCCCCCCCCCCCACTTTACTCAGCCCTCATTTGGTCATGCATTGAATATAATGCCCTCTTTAGCATGTATCTGTCCACACACACATGCAGCAAATGGAACAACTGCAGAGGTAACTTACTAAAAGGATACAAGGCCTAAACACTATGCCGTACACAGACCTGTCACTATACTTGGCATCCCACAGACAGCTAAGAAGTGACCTATGTCTGGCATATAAGGCATCCTCAGACCCCATACTGATGGAACTACTGCACATCAGCAAATTAAATGGCATCAGAAATTCTCAGTCTAGGGATCTAAATCTTTTCTGCAACATCAACAGAATAGTTTGGAGGGGCATATATATTTTACAGAGGATGCCACTGCTCTGAAACAGACTCCCCATCCACATAAAACAAAGTTCAACCCTGTCTATCTTCAAGCAGAGTTTGCATCAATGGAAAGTCAATACAAAATTTACATGTATACCTATTTATTTGCATGATCTTAACTATCTTAAACAATTATTTCACATCGCAATAGATCATCTTGAAATGGACATGCTCTTCTACGTAGATTGCTTTTCACATTGTGGAGCCAATCTCTGTCCTGCTGACATCAGTGCACACTTTGGTCTTGACCTTAATGCATTTATCTTTTGATTTCTGTAAAAGCAGCTTTCCACCAAGTACACCAAAACAAAATCCATAGTTATTAGCACTATAGCTAGGCATGGAACATTTCTTCAGAATGAGAACTTTAGTACTACTTTCTCCTTCTTCCAACACTGTCCATCATATTTTGTATATTGGTCTATGGCTAGATTCTTCTTCCATTCTTTCTCCTAAATACTTTCTTCATAATAAACTTTCTTTCCAAACAAAAGTTTGTTTAAATTATTTCTGCTCTATTTTTTTTTGAAGCCAGGTCTGCTCCTTGGAAGAGCAAATGGGTGCTGGGTAATTTTATGGGTGGTAAGAAGCTGTGTATATTTATTTATTTATTTATTGACATTTGTTAACCACGTTGGTCCAACTGGGCCAGTAGCCCATTTTCAGTGGAGACCCGAGGAGAAAAGCTCCAGATTACAAAGAAATTTCAGATTAGAATTCACACTCAAAAGCATTTACAGTACATATAATAATTCACACTTTGAGATAGTACATAGTAGTACAAGAGTGAAAAAGTAAAAAGTTAGAAAAAGTAAAAAGTTAGAAACAAAACTCATAATGCATAAACAAATAGCATTTATCCAAAGAGACAGACAATAACATACATCACAAGTTCAGGTCTTCCTTATTGAGATGATGAGTTAACCAGGTAAACACATAGTAGGTACTAATTTAAAAATAGGGAGAGAGTATTTCCAAGTGGCGGTAATATGAAACAAGAGAGTAGTGGAGATTAGGTTGGGTCATGGCAGGGGCAAGTCTTGGTGTTGAGAAGGTGAAGTTTAAGTTCTTTTTTAAAGTGTAGTGGGTGGTTAATGGAGCAAATGTGTATAGGAAGTTTGTTCCAAGCTTGGCAACAGAGCATTTATACAGACGTTTTCCCACATTTTTTGGATGGTAAATATCTAGAAGTTGCTGGTTAGAGGTGCATAGGGTCCGAGATGGGGAGTAGGTGGATATGAGGGAGGATAGAGCAGGGCAAGAAGATGGTTTGTATAGAATAGTGTGTAATATTTGAAATTCTGATAGTAGGAGTTGTTGGGGGAGTTCAAGCCATTGGAGAGCGTTTAGTGCTAGGCAGTGGTGTGAGTTGCAAGGAGATTTCATAATAAATTGAGCTATTTTGTGATATGTTTGAAGTTTGAGCAAGGTTGTGGACTGAATATTAATTAGAATTGGGGCAGCAAACAGAAGGGAGGGGAGGAGGAGTGCCTGTGCCAGCTAAAGTCTGGTAGTGGAATTTAGGCATTTTTTGTTGCAATATAGAAAACCTAGTTTCTGGTGAGTTTTTTTTAATACATTGAAGTAAGTGAAGATTAAACTTAAGTTCATCATCAATGATGACACCTAGGACCTTTGTGTGAGGTTAGGTTTTATAATAGTGTTATTGGAGGATATAATAGTGAAGGTAGATTTCTGATGAGAGCGGAAATGGGGAGAAAGAGCAAGATTTTGGTCTTTTTACGGTTAAGGATGAGTAGATTATCAGCCAGCCACTTTTCAGTGGATAGAAAGGTATTTTGGGTTAGGGTGAGGAATTCAGAGATATTGTTGGAGGTAGAGATGAGAGTGAAGTCGTCTGCATATTGGAAGAGGGAGGATTGTTGGCAGGATGTGTATAGTTCACCAGTAAAAATATTAAACAGGAAGGGACCGAAGAATGAACCTTGTGGAGCACCGTATGCTACTGGAATATAAGGAGGGCAGGATGAGAACCATCTGACAGATTGCTGCCTAGAAGAGGGATAGCTAGAGAGCCAGGCTAGGGAGGTAGCAGATAGGCTGAAATTAGCAAGTTTGGCTAGCAGTATAGGGTGAGAGACCATATCAAAAGGTCTGGATAGGTCAAGAAAGAGATAGGATATGAGTTGGTTGTTGTCATGGGCCTCAGCGATAGTATGGACAAATGATAGGAGGGCAGTAGTTGTGTTATGGTTGGGACGGAAACCATGCTGAATGGAAGTGAGAATGTTATGCTGGAGGAGATAGTTGAGAAGCTATGAGTGGATGCATTTTTAAAGTATTTTAGAGAGAGGGGATAGGATGGTGATGGGTATGTAGTTAGATGGGTCAGTTGAGTTTCCTCCTTTATGAAGGGGAATGATGAAAAAGGATTTCCAAATGAGATGAACAGTAGGTTCATGAATTGATCTGTTGATGAGAATGGATACAGGATAGGCTATAGATTCAGCAGCTAGTTTGAAGAAGGTAGAGGGGAGATTGTGGAGGGAGAGCAGGGTTTCAGCTTAAGAAGAAGTGTTTTGATGTAGGAAGTGGGAACATGTTGAACGTAGAAGAGGGTTTTGTTGAGAGGGTGGGGGGAGTAGGGGGAGAAGTAGGGTTAGAATTGGGGGGAGTGACTTTTTGGATAATTTCAATGAAGTGTTTGTTGAGGAGGGTAGCTGTCTCTACTGGAGATTTATTTGAGAAAGGGGAGGGGTTGGAACGGTGGCCTGGAGAAAGAATAGTGTTTAAGGTCGACCAGAACTTATGTGGGTTGGAATTGCCATTGAGTTGGGCAGTGTTATAGTAGGTTTTTTTGTCCTTACTGATTTGTTTCCTGAAAAGATTCTGTACTTCTCTATAATTATGTAACAGGGGTAGACAGGGGTAGTTCATTTTTAACCCAGGCTTTCCAAGCAGAGTATCTCTTTTGTGCATAAGGATTCTGGTGTATTTGGAAAGCCAGGGAGCATAATTTGGTTTGATTCTAATTCTCTTGGAATGTGCAAGAGAGTTGAGGGTGTTCAGGAAAATGCTATTAAATTTACTCACTGTGTTATCAAGAGGGAGCTGCCAAAGTATGTACCAGTCAATATTAGACAGTATGGAGTTGAATTGAGTGATATTAAAGTTAGTAGGTTTATGACAGTCTCTGTAAAGGTGTGATATGGGTGTTTGATTAGAGTGCCTTAGAATAGAGGTGGGGAGATCATCACTTAGGGAGTCTGGTAAGGTAGTTGGGATATGGTAGAAGTTGCAGGAGTTAGTGAGAATCCAATCAAGAGTAGAGACAGATTACAAAGTTTTATGGAAGTGAGTTGGGGATGTTATCATTTGATGGAATCCATGGAGGTTTATACTAAATTATGGAGAGTCAGCTGTAAGTTTAGACCAGTCTGTATTGACATCTCCAAGGATGAGGGTTTCATAGTGTATGTTATGGGAAAACTAGGATAGGATATTTTCTAGGGTGGGATATTGTTTCCAGGGGGGATATAAATGGAAGCAATGGCAAATTTCTTATAGGTTCATAGGTTGGTACTGAGCTATCTGCCCGAAGGCATATATTAGCCCAGCCACATTGTGCGGTATTCACCGCCCCTTTAGTAGTTCCCTAGACCCTTGTACTAGCAGCTAGTACCCTTGGGCCCCTATCTAGTAGTGCTATTGGTGTGATCCTCGGTGTGAACTTTCTGTTACCCATCCACTCATCAAGATTCCTCTTGAAGAGTGATAGTGAGGGGCTCTGTCTTATGTAGATTGGGACCCTGTTCCATAGTAAGGGAAGTCTCTGCGAAGGGAATCTATCCCTCCAGCATGTTCTATTCATTGTTGTGTTGAGGTTTATATCCCTAGAGCGTGTAGCTCGAGTAGATTTGGTTTTGCTAAGATGGAGCATGTTCAACAATTCTGGGTTGGACATGGCTCTGTACGTTAGACAGAGATCGCCTCTGAAAAAGTGGTATGCAACAGAGAACAGTCTTAGCTTTTTCAATCGTGCTGCATAGGGCAACTGTTCGAGGCCAGTAATTCTCTTGGTTAGGTACCCCTGTGGTCTCTCCAACTGCTGGAGATGTCTAGCCAGGTACATTCCAATTGGTGCATTGTACTCAATAATGGGTCTGCTGAGGGAAGAGTAGAGGGGCACCATTACATCCTTAGATCTTGATGCGAACCCTTTCATGATCAGATGGGTCACATAGAAGGATTTTCTAACCACTTTGGCAACATGGTTATCAAAGGAAAACTGGCTATCTACTTGGTTCATAGGTTCATAGGTTAGTACTAGGCTAACTGCCCTTGCGAGCCATTGTAAGCCTAGCCAATTATCCCTTGTGAGACTTAAACCCTGCACCTTGTGTTTGTAAGGCAACCACCTTAACCATTGGGCCACCCTCCCCCCTCCCATTGGGCCACCCTCCCCCCTCCCTAGATCCCTTATTTCTTCTTCAGATTTCAGGGGATTACCTCCTATGTTGTAGTTTGTGGGTACTCCATTTTTTCCAAAGGGGATTACTACGCATATTTTTGCATTTAGCTTAAGACCATGGCTTTGACACCATGCATCAGTCTCATTTAGGCCCTTCTGGAGGATCTCCATGTTGGCCGGAGACTCTATTATAGCACCCAGTTTGCAGTCGTCCGCAAACTTAGTCAGCCACAGCCCTTCTCTGCTTGCCTGTAATTCTGTGAAGTATATGCCAAACAGGAGGGGCTCCAGGACAGAGCCCTGAGGCACACCACTCATTACTGGTCTGGATTCGGACATAGATCCCGCTACTCTTACTTTATGGGATCTGTCTGAGAGCCAGTTTGCGATCCATCTTGTGACGTAAGGGTTTATACCCAGGCAGGTGAGCTTATCAATAATACCCGAATGGGGAATGGTGTCAAATGCTTTAGCAAGGTCAAGGTAAGCTGTGTGTACCTCCTTTCCCTTATCTATAGCCTGAGTAACTGTCTCAAAGAAATCCACCAGGTTCAGGAGGTATGATCTGCCCTTGATGAAGCCGAACTGTGTGGGGTCCAGCGACTGGAGGTTCCTAATCTCTCCATTTATGAGTTCCATAATGATTCGCTCCATAGCCTTACAGATCAGACTGGTCAGGTTTATTGGTCAGTAGTTCCCAGGGTCAGTTGTGACTCCACCCTTGTGTAGCAGGACCACCATTGCAGTGCGCCATTCTCTGGGCACATATCCTGTGGAGAGGCTGAGACTGAACAGGGTATAAAGATACGGGGTTAATTCCTTTTGGAGCTCGCGACACCATCTGGTCCCATGGAGGCAGTGTTTTTAGCTTTAGATAGAGCCTTGTTAACCAACGTATCAGTAATAATTGGACTTACACAATCCCCTGGAATGGTAATAGGCCTTGTAGGTGGTGGGGGGGGGAATTTGCACTGAACCTGTCAGCCAAGATGTTGGCAATGTCAGAAGGGTCAGTGTATTTTGTTCCATTTTGTACTAGCTCAGAACAGACCTGAGCATTGCCATTTAGGTTTTTGATGTAGCCATAGAAGGCCTTATGGTTATCCTTGGCATCCCTGGCAACTTTCTTTTCAAAATTAGCTTTAGTTGACTTGATGAGGGCCCTCAATTTCTTACTAATGCTGATCAGGGATGATTTTTCTACTTGAGATTTGGCCTTTTTTTGTATAAGTCTCCTCCTTTTATTGTAAAGTTTGCTTATGGCCGGGGTCCACCAGACTGGTTTCTTCTTGCTTGAGGAAGGAGTCTTGGTTTTATTTGGGATAGCACGGTCCATGCAATCCTGAAAATGCATATAGAGTGCCTTGGTGTAGGATTCTGCATCCTGGATATCATTATCCTTCTGCAAGGGAATAGTGAAGCTTTCCACTTCGGATGCAAGTAGTTTGAAGTTTGCTTTGGAAAGGTTTTTGACTATGGTATTTTTGACTGGGGGAAGTGGAGGGGTGAGGATGTCCAGGGTTATCAGTTTGTGGTCGGATCTGACCAAGGAGGGAGTGATAATGGGTGTGGTACAATGGGCGCCCATATTTGTGATGATTAAATCCAATATGTTGTCCCTTCTAGTGGGGGAACATACTAGTTGTTCAAGGGCATTTGAATTTATAAATTCTATGAATCGCTGAGCATAGGAGTTAGAACATTGGTAGTTCGCCCAGTCTATACCAGGGTAGTTGAAATCACTCAAGATTATGGTGTTGGGTAGGACCTTTATATTTTCCAATGTCTCAAGGAATGCAGAGTGAGCATCTTGGGACATGGTGGGCGATCTATAACCGGCTATGACTTCAAATGTGGTTTTGCCTGCTGATAGTTGTGCATGGATGATCTCTGGGACATCATGCTGTGCGCTACTAACCTGGAGATATGGGTATCCTTGATGAATATGGATACACCTCTGCCCTTTGTACTGCGATCTGGTAACTGAGGCTGGAAGGTATGATATGAATTGTAACCTGGCAGTGCTGGGGTGCTCTCTTGAGCCTTGAACCAGGTTTCCGTCACTGCACAAACATTGATTTTCTCCATGCTGAGGAGAGCCTCGAGTGTGTGCATTTTGAGGTTGAGACTTCTGGCGTTGAGTAGCATTACCCTTAGTTTTTGGTTACCTGTGCTGGTTACGGTGGTTGGTTTGTCCTTTGAGCCTTGCCTAAAAAAGGCACTATGGGGATGGCAACAGCCTTGGCCAGTATTCGAATTATGTGGGTTAAGGTGGCAGTTTAGAATGATTAGTTCAGCTGGGTGGAAGTCAGGGATAGGAATGGTGACAGGTTAGAGATTAAGGCTGTCTGAGTAGAGGATGGCTACTCTATCCCCTTTTTTGGCAATTTATCAGAGCAGTAGATATTATAGCCAGGTGGGAGAATTTTGCTGCTTGTGATTTGCGGTTTGAGCCAGGTTTCAGATAGGGACAGATTGTGAGGGGAGGTATGGGCTATCAGTGTGTAGTTCAGTGATTTTGTTAGTGAGGCTTTGAATATTTAGTGAGTAGATATTTAAGTGTTTGTATAAGGAAAAGTATGGGTTGGGAGGATGAGGATGGATTGAAGCATGAGGGGAGTGGGAGGTGGAGGGAGTCTGGTGGGGTATGTGGCTGAGAGTGGAGGAGAGGGGGCCTGGGTTGGGGTGAATGTCTCCAGACAGGAGTATGTTATTAGCAAAAAATGTGAGTGAAAATGAAAATTGTAAGAGATGGTTATAGAGTTTAGATATGGATTTGCAGATGAGTGGATAGTTTTACTGTATGATTGGTTTATGCAGACAGTTAATAGAGAAGTTCAAGAGAGAAGGGGAGATAATAAAGGAGCAGGTAGGAGGAAGAGTTTCAGAGATGCCTGAGGTAGGGGAGAGAATATGAGGGTGGGGTAGGAGGGAGTGATGGCAGATTAGCATTGAGAGGAGTATGAGAAGTGGAGTGGTAAAGAAAAGGAGTTTCATATTAGAGTATATGAGGAGAGGTTGTGGAGGGGGGAGTAGATTGGAAGTAGGAAGTGAAGTATTGCAATTAAGGGTGGTGAAAAGTGGGAGTGAATTTAGGCAAGAAATGGGCTGTGAGTGGGTGAGCAGACAGGAAGGGGAGGGATTGAATAGTCTAAATGTAATTGAAGTGGGGTGGGTGAGAATGGGGGTAGGGGAGCAAAGTGAGCCTGAGCATAGCGAGGGTGAATGGAGCAGGGCTGCACCCACAGAGAAATCTCTGAAATACCAATAAGTAGGCAGGTAAGTTCATCATAAGTGGGAACAGCAGAGGCAGATGGGGGGATAGAGCAGCCTGGAGAGACAGTTTAAGAAAAATCTGTAGGAAGGGAGGCAGTAGTACATAGTAGAGAAACAGGAGATGGGCAGAAGGAATAGAGGAGGTCAGGAGGGACAGTTCAGCGTAGGAGAGGCCAGAGATTGAGCAGAGGGGGGTATAGCCAACTGAAAACTTTAATAGTCAAAACTAGTTGCAGGGAAGGTAGGACAGTGGGGGAACAGGGTAGATGGAGATGCAGGGAGTGACCCAGAGATGTGCAACAGAACAGCCTGGAGTTTAGTAATGGTGGGAGGGCCATAGAAAAGTGAGGGGAAGAGGTAAGTAGTGGCAAGTGTAGTTATGCTGGTGGGAATGTTTTTGGCTCTATAACACATCCCTAGTTTTTGGTGATTTGTATACAGGTCAAATTTAAGATTATGGTCCACTATCACCCCCAATAATTTTCTATGAGAAGCGACTTCAGTGGTTGTATTATTAAGAGAGAGGATCTTATTTATTTATTTTTATGAGAGGGGATTTTTTTTTTTGGGGGGGGAGTAGTTTCTTTATTTTTGAGGTGAGGTTGAGCATAAGGTGTGAGTTAAAAAGCCATGTTTCAGTGGCTGTTAAAGCTTCCTGAATATTTTAGAGATGCTCCAGGTTGTCTGGTATGCATATGAATGTGGAGTCACCTGTATATAGTATTTAGAAGGCCTGTTGTGTGGATATGTGAAAAGTGTTGGTAAGAATGTTAAAGAGTAGGGGACCAAGAAGAGAACGTTGTGGTACACCAGTGGTGACTGGGAGGTAAGGAGAGAGGGTGGAGTGCCATTTTACTGACTGAGACCTATTGGACAGTTGAAGTACAAGTTTGCTGTGCCAAACTATGTCTAAGGCTTTAGAACATTCTAGACATAAGGAAGAGACTAGTTTGCCATTATCTCCAGCTTTAGTGAAAGTATCTAGATAGGTTAGAAATACAGTGTTAGTACTATGGGAAGGACTGAAGCCATGTTGTGTGGAGACAAGAGTTCTTCCCACAGGACAGAGTTTAGCAGTTGTTTTGGAATATATTTGGAGACGGCAGATAAGATTACTATAGGTCTAAAGTTAGTGATGTCCCTTGAATTTCCTCCTTTGTGTAGAGGGATAATGTGTGATTTTTCCAAAGACAGGGAATGTGAAATTCTTGAATTGATCTATTTATTAAGATTGAGACAGGATAAGCAATGCTACCAGCTGGTATTTTAAGGTACTCACTAGGAAGGCTATCATATATAGGATGTGGGGACAGGGTTGAAGGTGAAAGTAAATAAGGTGATACATGGCTGCTGGGCAGAGTTGGATTAGATAATGGGGATTCCTTGGTTACAGCCTCAGTACTATCTATAAAATAAGATTTTAATTGTATTGCAGGTTTGAGTGATAAGTTATTGGGAGAGGGATTACAACTGAATTTTTGTCTGGGATGTAAGATTTCTTTAATGACTGACCAGTATTTTTTAGAGTTGAATTTGCTATTGTTCTGAAAGTTGTTATAGTATAGTTTTTTATCTTCATCTATTTGTTTTTTAGTACAGTTGCAGAACATTCTAACATTTTTGAGATATTGCGGTGTTTTATATTTTTACCGTTTCCCATGCTTTTTCTCTTTCCTGCATTAACATTCTACTTTTTTGGATAGCCAAATTGCATTATTTGTTTTTAGTCTCTTCCTCCTAAGAGATGCAAGGCTATTCAGGATATTTAAGAAAGTTGTACTGAAGTCATTTATAGCATCATCTAAAGAGAGGATTTTTAGGATGCTACAGTTAATAGATGATAGGGTAGTAATGAATATTTCTGGGTTAAACTTGGACAGGTTGTATGTTGTTTTATAAAGATGCTGTTTAAGTAGATGTGTGAGATATCTGGTTATACAGACTGGGAGATGGTCACTGATAAAGTCTAACATTGTGCCTGCAGTGGTGAATTTGCGAGAGTCTGATACTAGGATCCAGTCTGACAAGGAGTTTGATGTGGGGCTAATAATTAGTTGTGTGAAACCATATAAGGTCATGTTTGATGCTGGGGAGTTAGAGGGTTTATGTCCAACCTATTGATATTGACTTCGCCTACTAGTACTTTTCCTTGTGGAATTGTTATGGCTATCCAATGTAGGATATCATCCAGTATAGCTGTATTGTTGTCAGGAGGGATGTAAAGGACAGTAATAAATATTTGATATATTTATATATTTCTTTATTTTCAGGAAAGTAATAAGAAGTTCTGTTGAACCGAATTTTGGTGTTGGTTTATTGTAGGACAAAATATGATAGTTATTGGAAATTATTAAAGCAATATCACCACCTTTCCTCTTTATATGGTCATTACAGATGATATTATAGCTGGGATGTGTGATTTTGGAGACATTTATGCTGGGTTTAAGCAAAGTTTCAGTTGTAGTGATAATATCAGGCTTGTATTGGGTAACCTAGGCATGTAGTTCAGTAGTTCTATTTCTTATTTTATTTATTTATTTATTTTATTTTCCATTTGTTTACCGGGTTAGTCTGACTGGACACAAGGTGACCGTTTTCAGTGGAGGCCCAGTGGGGAGAAAAGCCCCAAATGCATAGTAAAAAATTATAAAAAAAAAAAAAAAATATATATATATATATATATATATATATATATATATATCTATATATACACAACAACAAGCAGCACTGAGACCATGGCCAGGCCAGGTTTGTTCCACTATCACTTCTTAACACAAAAGTTTGTTTGTTGCAACACCTACGGGTGTTTGCTTACGATTGTACTCCACATGCAAAAAAAGCTCAGCAAAACACTCGGTTGAGCCGCCATAAGATGAATATTTCAAATGTATTGTCTTCCCAAGCACAACGTATATAATCAGCTCTACTTGAATATCGGCAATTGTAGTTCACCTTCATTACCATAGACGTAGGTGTTGCAACAAACAAACTTTTGTGTTAAGAAGTGATAGTGGAACAAACCTGCCCTGGCCGTGGTCTCAGTGCTGCTTGTTGTTGTATTCATACTTCACTTTCTTAGCAGTACACTCCTGTTTGGGTCTAGTTTTGTCATGCTTGGATATATATATATATATATATATATATATATATATATATATATATATATATTATATTTTGTACAGAGAACATAGAACATGTAAAAGGAGTGAAACACATACTTCACATAATTAGTGTGCCAAGCAATCAAAGCCCTTAAGGCAAAATAACCTACCCAACACACAAGTAATAGGTGACTCTATAGTCAGGCACACTGATGTCCCGCTAACTAGGCTAGACAAGGAGAAGGTTACTGTTAGCTGCCTGTCAGGCGCCAGGATCCACCACATAATACAAGCACTCAAGCCATTCCAGAACAAGTACAAATATGACTCTGTCATTGTCCATGTTGGTGTGAATGACCTGAGCCGTACCTCCCTGGACTACATGAAAACAGACATGGAAGAGCTCTCTGATCATGTAGCCCAGGAAGGTATGACCCTGACCCTGAGTAGCATCCTACCATTACCAAGAATGATGCCACAGTATAAAGATAAAATCTGTCTGCCTGGGATGACATGCTCGACAAGCCACGTTGCTTCACAAGAGATGGCTTGCACCTGTCACCCTTAGGCTTTTGAATACTGGCAAAGGCTCTTGCCGCCCCCATAGTGCCTTTTCTAGGCAAGGCTCAAAAGACAAACCCACCACCATAAATAGTACAAGTAACCAAAAACTGAGGGTAATGCTACTCAATGCCATAAGTCTAAACCTCAAAATGCATGCACTCAAGGCACTCCTCAGTATGGAGAACATTGATATATGTGCAGTAACAGAGACCTGGTTTAAGGCTCCAGACAGCACCCCAGCACTACCAGGCTATAACTCATACCATACCTTTCGACTACAGAACCCGGACCGAAACACAAAAGGTGGGGGTGTATCCATATTCATCAAGGATACTCACACCTCCAGGTTAGTGGTGCAGCATGATGCATCAGAGATCATCCAAGTGCAACTAACGATGGGCAAAGCTGCAATCCAAATTGTAGCTTGCTACAGATCACCCACCATGATACAGGACCCCCATTCTGCATTTCTGGAGACACTGGGAAATATGAAGGTCCTACCAAACACCCTAATACTGGGTGATTTCGACTACCCAATCATTAACTGGGAGAACTACTCAAGTACTAACTCCCTTCCCCAATGCTTTCTAGAATTTATAAACTCGAATGCCCTAGATCAACTGGTCAACCTCCCCACCAGAAAAAACAACATATTGGACCTGGTCATCACCAACCACACCTGACATCAACCCCTCACTGGTTAGATCAGACCATAGACTAATCACTCTGGATATTCACATTCTGCCCCAAACCCAATCAAGGAAACCACCGTGAAAAACTTTTCAAAAGCAAACTTCACATTGCTTAAGACAGAAGTTGAAAGGTTCACAGCCCCCACGCCAATGGACAATGCTGTCCAAGCTGCTGAAACCTATACAAAGGCACTCTATGATCATCTGCAGGAATGCATGGATTGTGCTATCCCAAGTAAAACCAAGACTCGCTCCTCCAAGAAAAGGAAACCAGTCTGGTGGACCCCTGCCATAAACAGGTTCTACAATAGAAGGAGGAAACTAGCACAGATAAGAGCAAAATCCCTAGAAGGAAAGATATCCCTGATCAGTATCAGCAAGAAACTACGATCCCCTCATTAAATCATCCAAAGCTAGCTTTGAAAGAAAAATTGCCAAGGACTCCAAAGATAACCACAAAGTGTTCATTAGCTATGTCAAGAACCTAAGTGGAAACTCTCAGATCTGTTCTAAGTTGGTGCAGAATGGCACAAAATACACTAAACCGACTGATATTGCCAACATTTTGGCAGTCAGGGTCAGTGCAAACTTCACACCCCTCTCACCCCCTAAAGGGCCCATAACCATACCAGAAGAATGTAAGGCCCCGGCAATCACCGACACACAGGTTAAAACAGCCCTATCCAATACCAAAAACACAGCCTCAATGGGACCAGACAGTGTCCCAGGCTGTGTCTTGCAAGAGCTCCAAAGTGAACTAACCCCTCACCTAAACACACTGTTCAAACTCAGCCTCTCTACAGGCTATATACCCACAGAGTGGCTCACAGCAACAGTTATCCCACTCTACAAAGGTGGCGCCACAATGGACCCCGGGAACTATCGCCCTATAAGCCTGACTAGCCTGGTCTACAAGGCTAGTGAGCGCATCATCATGGAACTCATTAACAGAGACATTGGGAACCTCCAAACTTTGGACCCCACCCAGTTTGGCTTTGTTAAGGGCAGATCATGCCTCCTAAACCTGGTGGACTTCTTTGAGACAGTTACCAAGGCATTAGATGAGGGTAAGGCGGTCCACACAGCCTACCTAGTCCTCGCAAAAGCTTTCGACACCATTCCCCATTATGGTATTGTAGACAAACTCACCAACCTGAACATTAACCCCTACGTCATGAGATGGGTTGCAAATTGGCTCATGGACAGAACCCACACAGTGAGAGTTGCAGACTCTAGGTCCGACTCTAAACCGGTTACAAGTGGCATCCCCCAGGGCTCAGTCCTAGGACCCCTCCTGTTCGGTATATACTTCTCAGAGGTACATGCAAGCACAGGTGGACTTTGGCTGACCAAGTTCACAGACGACTGCAAACTAGGGGCCATAATTGATTCTCCTGCTGATACAGACACCCTCCAGAAGGGTCTCACTGAGACGGATACCTGGTGTCAAAATCATGGCCTTAAGCTGAATGCCAAAAAGTGCCTAGTCATCCCCTTTGGAAAAAACAAAGTACCCACAAACTACCACATAGGTGGTAGTCCCCTAAATACAGAAAAAGTAATAAGGGATCTGGGGACCCAGGTAGATAGCAATCTCTCCTTTGATAATCATATTGCTAAGGTGGTTAGAAAATCCTTCTATGTGGCCCACCTAATCTCAAAAGGGTTCTCATCCAGAACAAAGGAGGTTATTGTGCCTCTCTACTCATCACTTATTAGACCCATTATAGAATACAACACCCCATTTGGGATGTACCTTACAAGGCACCTGCAACAGCTGGAAAGACCACAAAAGTACCTCACCAAGAGGATTACTGGCCCCAAACAAATGACCTATGCAGCCCGACTAATGAAACACCAGCTGTACTGGGTTGCATACCGCTTACTCAGAGGTGATCGCTGCTTGACATACAAGGCCATGTCCAACCCAGAATTGATGGATATGCACCACCTAAAAAAAAACAAATACCTAAGAGCCACACACTCTAGGGATATAAACGTTACCACAATGATAAATAGGACATGCTGGAGGGATAGATTCCTGACCCAGAGACTCCCCCATGCTTTGGAACAAGATTTTAATATACATCAGGCAGAGCCCCTCACTAGCACTCTTCAAGAGAAACCGCTTACTCGGAGGTGATCGCTGCTTGACATACAAGGCCATGTCCAACCCAGAATTGATGGATATGCACCACCTAAAAAAAAACAAATCCCTAAGAGCCACACACTCTAGGGATATAAACCTTACCACAACGATAAATAGGACATGCTGGAGGGATAGATTCCTGACCCAGAGACTCCCCCATGCTTTGGAACAAGATTTCAATATACATCAGGCAGAGCCCCTCACTAGCACTCTTCAAGAGAAACCTTGACGGGTGAATGGGAAACAGAAAATTTACCCTGGGGATCACTGCAGTGGCTCTGCTGGACACAGGCGCGGGGAACTAATGGCCCTGTTGGTCAGAGGCACAGGGAACTAATCTAAGGGGGTGGTGAAAGCCAACACACTCTGGCTAGGCTTATAAATGCCCTTGGGCAGATAGCCTAGCACTTACCTATGAACCTATGAACCTATGAGTAAAAATCAGAGTTTTACAATTGATGCAGCATACAGTGATTAGAATATTGAGAAAAAATTAAAGATATTATACAACAAATATAGAATTGCTTGAACATAAATTCAAAAAGAAGTTTCCATAGACAAACAGCGTCATAAACTAGAAATCATAACTTTAAAGGTGGCCTAAACACCTGGTTCATAGTACTATACACTAAGTGAAACTACACAGTACACTTGTGATCAAGGGATTTTGAAAGTCAGGAACAGGTGAAATTAGTCTGGTTCTGTACAGCAACATATCCAAGTTTTGAATAGGAGATCTTTTAGTAGGGATTTGAAAGTATGTTTACTATTTAGACATCTAATATCAGGGGGCAAAGAGTTCCAAGACACTGCATAGGAATAAAGAGATTTGCCTGAGCTATGTAAGCAATTGGTAACAGTCAGTAGAGTGGTATTGGAAGATCTTAGTTGACGCGCAGTATTATGGAAGGTGAGCAGACCAGAGAGGGCAGGTATT